>NC_037671.1:168749045-168944730 GCF_003255815.1 Theropithecus gelada
CCCAGGTTGGAGTGCAGTGGCGCGATCTCGGCTCACTGCAAGCTCCGCCTCCCGGGTTCACGCCATTCTCCCGCCTCAGCCTCCGAGTAGCTGGGACTACAGGCGCCCGCCACCACGCCCGGCTAGTTTTTTTTTTTTTTTTTTTTTGTATTTTTAGTAGAGACGGGGTTTCACCATGTTAGCCAGGATGGTCTCGATCTCCTGACCTCGTGATCCACCCGCCTCGGCCTCCCAAAGTGCTGGGATTACAGGCTTGAGCCACCGCGCCCGGCCGCCTGGCTAATTCTTTTATTGATTTTGTTTTTTGTATTTTTTGTAGAGATGGGGCTCGCTATGTTGTCCAAACTAGTTTTGAACTCCTGGATTCAAGCAATCCTCCCACCTCAACCTCCCAAAGTGCTGGGATCACTGGCATGAGCCACTGTACCCAGATGGCATTAGTCTTCCTAAAGCACACTCATATATCATTCCTGCTTAGACTTGTCCAGTACCTGCTGAACAACTCCCAGGTGCTTTAATCTAGCCCTCAAGAGCTGTAGTTATGGCCAGGCACAGTGGCTCAAGCCTGTAATCCCAGCACTTTGGGAGGCCAAGGCAGGTGGATCACTTGAGTCAAGGAGTTCAAGACCAACCTGGCCAACATGGTGAAACCCTGTCTCTACTAAAAATACAAAAATTAGCCAGGTGTGGTGGTGTGCACCTGTAGTTCCAGCTACTTAGGAGGCTGAGACATGAGAATCGCTTGAACCCAGAAGGCAGAGGTTACAGTAAGCTGAGATCTCGCCACTGCAGAGCTATACCCTGTCTCAAAAAAAAAAGGCATCTGTAGTCTAACCACCGACCACAGTTCCAGATTACACTCCCTTTATTCCACACTTGGACCAAATCAAATGAAACTTGTTGTTCCCCAAGTATGTGATGCACTCTTTGCACATCACAACTTTGATTAAGCCATTCGCTCCAACTGGAGCTCTTTATGTGTTAATATCCAACTTATCCTTCTGGGAACAATGCAAATATCTTCTCCAGCTATTGCATTACAGTTTCTTTAAAGTTTTTTTGAAATAGCATATATAAATTTGGCAGATTTTATTTTCTGTGTAATCATTTCAAATGCCCAAATGTGACTATAACAAGCATTTAACAACACTTTTAAACCTAATGCATTATATATGCAGTAAATCAACTTTTCTTAGACATTTCAGTATTATTTACAAATGTAGAAATGTTCTTAAATTTTTTAATTTTACAAGTCTAAAATTAGTTACATAGTTTAAATTGGGATTGCATGGCTAATAGGTCAGATTTCTACAATATTCCAGTTTTTAAAAAATTGTTAAGTGCTTTAATACCAAGTACATACAGATCGTCTTAATAATTATAAAACATAATTAAATGTAACATAAAAGTATTATTTTGACTTTGATTTAATATCCATATTTAATTCCCAGGCTTGTAGAAACAGACACTAAGAAAAGCAGATTTTAAAACCTCAGGCAAACTGATTACTAGATTGACAATTCACTCTTTGCTTAATGGGGAAAAAAAACCCATGACGGATAAATGCGTCCTAAGTGTTATATACTTCTGGGAAGAATCTGCTTCAACCACAGGGACGTACTCAGAACCATGTTTCAATCCTTACATTGTTAGAGGGTCTCCAAATCCACAGCCTTCAGAAAGAATTGGTTTTGTTATACCTGATTCAAACTGCATCCTAAAAGGTTCTTTGATAGGAAGAAGTAAGTTTGGCCGGCACAGTGGTTCCTGCCTATAACCCCACTGCTTTGTGAGGCCAAAGCAGGAGGACTGCCTGAGTCCAGAAGTTTGAGACCAGCCTGGGCAACATAGCAAGACCCTGACTCTACAAATAATTTAAAAAGTTAGCCAAGCCTGGTGGCATACCTATAGTCCCAGCTACTCGGGAGGCTGGGGCAGGGAGATTGCTTGAGTCTAGGAGGTCAAGACTGCAGTGAGCTATGATCACAACACTGCACTCTAGGCTGGGTGATAGAGTGAGACCCTTTCTCTAAAAGAAAAAAGAAAACAAGATGTAGAAAAATAGAAGGAACGCTCAAGTTGCAGTTAATTTCCTTCAACAATCTTTTACTAGCCTACTTGAGACTTTGCATTTTTTCCATATTCTCTCTCTCCAATTAGACATAATTTATTTAAATGACATTTAATTTTTAAAAAGCTTTCTTATAGAGACAGAGGTCTCACTAGGTTACCTAGACTGGTCTCAAACAACTAGCCTTAAGCGATTCTTCCTCTTCGGCCTTCCAAAATGTTGGGATTACAGGCATGAGCTACCACACCCAGCCATGACATCTAATTAGATTGCACATTTATCCCATACCAATGTCTAATCTAGATTATTTCCTGAAACGAGAACTCTATAGTCGTGCTCAGAATGGCACAAGTAAGTATTAAAGCTGAGCCAAAGATGGAAGCTGTAATGAGACTAAAGAGGTAAATGAAGACTACATCTTGATGGTCCTTTTAAACCTTGTCAAAGAATTTAGAATTTATCCTTGAGACAACAGAGATTCACCAAAGGATTTGAAGCTCAGAGGTAACATCATCAGATTTGCCCTACTCATCCTGGCCACAGTGCATTGGATTGAAGGAATGGATTGGATCGGAGGAAGCAATATTGGAAGCATGGTGGCCATTACTACTGCCATAATCTTGTTGGGAGGTGATGGTGGCCCCAACCAAGGTATTAACTATTGGAATGAAGAGACATAAACAGACTCAAAGGACAGTTATGAAGTAGAAATGATTGTTTCATAGGGGAAATGGAGGAGATGGAAAAGTTAAGATTATACCTATCACGTGGCTGGCTTTAGCAGATGGTGGTGATGCCACTTGCTGAAATAGAAAACAGCAGCACTGAGGCCGATGTAAGGCTAGACTGGAGGGCAGGGAAGAGCAAGAGAGCATAGGAGGTATGGAAAGGGGAGGCATTCAATTTTAGAAATGCAATTCAATTTGTTTGAATTGCCTTCTGTTGGGACATCCACATGTGGATAGATGTACAGTAGTCAGTTGGATATATGAGTCTGAAAGTCAGGAAAAAAGTCCAGGCTACAGATAGGAAGCTGAGAATCAGCAGCACATGTAATGGAAGCTGTGGAAGTGGATAAACCTCTTCAACAGACAATGTAGCTTAAGACCATGAGGAAATTAATACAATAAAAAATCTAATAAACTATTCTGTCATTGCCGGGTTTTGTCTCCAAGGCTGCAAAATAAAATCATTTACTCATCATCTAAGTGCTTAGGATGTTTGTCTTAAGTTTAATGAGTTTTACGGGATAGCTTAACTTTAAATAAAATGGAATACTACACTATGTAGGGGGATAAATTGTAAAGCAAAAATTATATTTGAAAATGCCTTATATTGCCCCAAATACTATATATAAACATACTATCTCAATAAGTCTAACACAGCCTGTTTTACTTCAACATTGGAAGGCTGGTTCTTTAATTTGGCACAATTGAAGTTAGTTTATATTTAATTGCTATATTTTAAATATAACAGCATATATATGTCTAGAACCTTACCTTTAAAGCCTAAGAATTACATTCAGCACAGTGAGATATTCACTCTATAAGAAGTACAGGGAGCAGAGTGATTGGACACTGTATAATCTGATTGTATAGGAGAAAGTTGATTAATGTCTTCTGTCACCCACATTCTGAGAATACGCTCATTGATACAATGGCAGGCAGAATCGCCAATCTCCCTCGGTAGTAGTGATGGTAAATCTTCATTTCTCATATGCCAAAAGCATAAATTCATGAGTTAAATGTATGCATGGGCTAGGTGTGGTGGCTCGAGCCTGTAATCCCAGCACTGTAGGAGGCTGAAGTGGGTGGGTTGCTTGAGCCCAGGAGTTTGACACCAGCCTGGACAACATGGTGAGACCCTGTTTGTACAATTTTTGTTTTAATCATCTGGGCGCGGTGGCATGTGCCTGTAGTCCCAGCTATTTGGGAGGCTAAGGTGCGAGAATCACCTAGGTCCAGGAGGGCAGGGCTATAGTGAGCTATAATTGTGCCACTGTACTCCAGCCTGGGGAACAGAGCAAGACCCTGTCTCTAAGAAAAAAAAAAAAACAAACAGTTTAAAACATAAAAATAAGTAAATGCATGCGTGATGTGATTACTCTTAATTTTTTTTTAAAGTTTCAAGTTTTTATATTATCTGTTACTCACAGGAAAGGGGACTAATAATGATTTGTATACTTTTTATGCTCTAAAGCTAGAGTGAGTCCAACTGAAATATATCAAAGGGTACTTAAAATTCATTTTATAATTACAAAGGCACAGTAAATTGTTTCAGATTAATATTTCTAAGTGTATTCATCAACAAAATGCACGTGTTTTTTTTGTTTGTTGGGTTTTGGGTTTTTTTGAGACGGAGTCTAGCTCTGTCTCCCAGGCTGGAGTGCAGGGGCACGATCTCAGCTCACTGCAACCTCCGCCTCCCAGGTTCAAGCAATTCTCCTGCCTCAGCCTCCCAAGTACCTGAGTCTACAGGCACATGCCACCACGCCTGGCTAATTTTTTGTATTTTTAGTAGAGATGGGTTTCACCATGTTAGCCAGGATGGTCTTGATCTCCTGACCTCGTGATCCGCCTGCCTCAGCCTACCAAAATCCTGGGATTACAGGTGCTTTTGTTTTATACTACCATCATGATATTCAATAAATGTATGTACTTTTTTTTTTTTTTTTTTTTTTTTGAGACAGGGTCTCACTCTGTCACCCAGGTTGGAGTGCAGTGGTACAAGCACAGCTCACTGTAGCCTCAACCTCCCGGGCTCAAGTGATCCTCCTGTCTCAGCTTCCCAAGTAGCTGGGACTACAGACACTTCCCGTCACACCCAGCTAATTGTTTTGTACAGACGAGGTCTCACTTTGTCACGCAGGCTGGTCTCAAACTCCTGGGCTCAAGTGATTCTCCCATCTTGTCCTTCCAAAGTGCTGGGATTACGGGCATGAGTCACAGTGCCTAGCCTAAATGTATATATTTCTGAATCTAAGAACAGGAGTCAGTAAACAAAAAGCCAAGCAATCTAAAAGGATTGTGTAATTAAAAAGAATTTTAAAGAACATACAATTGCTAGTCACTATAAGCAAGTAAAAGATTTGAAATTAAAGGATGTACCATAAAGGACCTAAAACATACCAGAAGTTTAGAGAAAGCAAAATAATAAGATCCAGGGAAGCAGAAAAGTTGGTTCAACGTGCAAGCAAACAGGTTCTCATGAAGTGAACCTGATTTGAAGCAAAGTTTTTGCCCCCTGACACATCCTAGATACTGAAGGTCCTGTTTCAGGAGACGATCATCCTGAAGTACAATGCAGTGAGGTGAATAACTACATTCAGCTGAGAAAAGGACAGTAGCTCACGTTCATCAAATGCTTACTAAAAGCCAGAAACAGGTCCAAGTACTTCATACCCATCCTCTCATTTAATCCAACAACAACTCTGGAAGGTACGTATTAATAATATCATTCCCATTTTACATTCATGTAAGTAAACTGAGGTCCACTTAGCCCAAGTTGCATAATAAGAATGAAAGAAATGCCAGAGACTAATTCCAGCTAGTATACAATGCATACTACTGTCATCAGTTAATATTGTAGGGGAAAATTTGTGCTTCTGTGAGAAACAATACATTGTAGAGACAAGCACACCTTTTTGATTCTGACTTCATAAGGGTTCTGTGCCTCTCCTTATCTTTGAGCTATTTTACATTGTAAATTTCAGAAAACTGACAATCATGCAAAACAATTCTTGTGTCTAAACATCTACATAAATTCTGTCCAGTAGAGATTTCAACTCACTTCCTTCCCTCACTGTGGAAGAAGTAAGTTGTGTCTCCATTTGCACATTCTTCACAATATTCCTGCTCTATGAATGTTTCTGTTCTTTGAATTGTCCTTTGAACTAATTGTAACATCTTACTGGTTCCTTTATTAATCAGGTGTAAAATAAAATCTTTAACATGTGCTCACTTTATACATGAGAGCATGACATTAAATCCTGCTCTAAGGATTTAATGAGTAAATGTATGTAAAGCACTTGGAACAGTGCGATTATTATTGAGCCTTCAATATGCTAGGCCCTGAAGAAGTCAAGTCAGCAAGACAAAGATCCTTGCTTTTGAGTAGATGACTGAAGTCTGGTTCTAGAGACAGATGAAAATAAGAATATACAATTTAGCATAACTGAGCAGAGTAGTGTGATCACAGGATACAGTGAGAACTCTCAGGATGAGCCCCAGTTACAAAGAGTATTATCGTTCAACAATATTTATTGAACCAAATTATATTAGTACCTCTTTCCTTTTATTTTTAAGTATTGTTACTTTATATATATATAAAACCAAATGTAATACTTTAAACCTTCACTCTAATCATGTAAACATTGAAGAAGTATCTAATATAGACACTGAAAGTTCCCTGCAATCCCATCCCAGCTCTTTGTGAATAATTGTTGTTGGCAGTTTGGTGCATAGTCTCCCAGATTTTATTTACACTTGCACTATAATATTTCTTTTTTTTTTCTTTTTTTTTTTTTGAGACAGAGTCTCGCTCTGTCACCCAGGCTGGAGTGCAGTGGCACGAGCTCAGCTCACTGCAAGCTCCGCCTCGCCGGTTCACACCATTCTCCTGCTTCAGCCTCCTGAGTAGCTGGGACTACAGGTGCCCACCACCATGCCGGCTATTTTTTTTGTATTTTCCATAGAGACAGGGTTTCACCGTGTTAGCCAGGGTGGTCTCGATCTCCTGAACTCGTGATCCGCCCGCCTCAGCCTCCAAAAGTGCTGGGATTACAGGCATGAGCCACCGTGCCTGGCCACCCTATGACATTTCTTTGTAACATATTTTTCTTTTTTTATAGATTTTTAACAAAAAGAAGCCAGGCACAGTGGCATGTGCCTATAGTCTCAGCTACTTGGAAAGCTGAGGCAAGAGGATCAATTGAGGCCAAGAGTTTGAGACCAGCTTGGGCAACATAGCAAGACCCCATCTCAAAAAAACAAAACTTTATCTAAATTAAACCAGCATCACAGTAGCTCGTTGTATGAATAGCTTGTTTGTTTGCTTGTTTCAATCAATCCTTTACTAATGAAAATTTTCTTTTTTTGAGAGATACAGTTTTGTTATGTTGCCTAGGCTAGACTCAAACTCCTGGGCACCACAACGGGCTCACTAATGAAATTTTAATTTTTCTATTTTTCTCTGTTATCAGCAGTGTTACAATGAACATCCCGGTACATCCATTTTGCCGCACTTTTCCTTTTTTTAAATTAAGTACCCGCTGGGTGCAGTGACTCACACCTGTAATCACAGCTCTTTGGGAAGCTGAGGTGGGCAGATCACTAGAGGTCAGGAGTTCGAGACCAGCCCGGCCAACATGGTGACATCCCATCTCTACTAAAAATACAAAAATTAGCCAGGTGTGGGGGTGGACACTTGTAGTCCCAGCTACTTGGGGGGCTGAGGCACAAAAATCACTTGAGCCAGGGAGGCGAAGGTTGCAGTGATCCGAGATCATGCAACTGTACTCTAGCCTGGGCAACAGAGTGGGACTCCATCTCAAAAAGTAAAAATAAAATTAGTACCTCCATAAGCTTTATTAGTATTTTCAAACATGTAATTTATAACTCCTAGAAGTTACTGCTTCAGGTTCTAATTAGTTTTCTCTGCACTTGTGTGTACATCGGCTTCCTGATGCTTGGGACTCCTTGAGTGATGCTGATGGAAGATGGAGAACCAGTGAATATGATATGAATAGGGATAAAACCATTATTTCAATGGCTTAGTTCCATATAAAAAATTTTAAAAACGTGTTCACAGCCTAGACTAAGCCAGAAATTTTGTTTAATCACTGTCACATGGATACCAGTAATTAGAGCATAGAGAGTAGAAGTATTGCTTGGATTTATTATCATTACTATAATATTTCAATTATTTTTGCTTTCCCTGGTGGCAAAATAACATTTTTCTGCATTAAGACAGCACTCGAAACAGTCTCTGACACATACGAGCTAACCTTATGTGTTGGAGTATTTTGTAATTAGGTGGTTTTCTGAAATGGGGTCTATAGTACTGTAATGGTAGGGTGTGACTCTCAAGCTACAATTGAATTCACATTCTGGCTTCATCACTTATGGACTTTGTACCCTGGGGCAAAAGTCACTTAACTTTCCTTTCTGTAATCTCTACTGAGTAGAAAAGGTTAATAGTATGTCCACTTAAATCTGCTATAAGGATTTAATGAGTAAATATAGGTAAAATACTTGGAACAGTGCAATTATTATTGAGCCTTTACTATGCTAGGCCCTAAAGATGTCAAGTCAGCAAGACAAGGATCTTTGCTTTTCAGTAGCTGACTGCAGTCTGGTTCTAGAGATAGATTAAAATAAGAATTTACAATTCAGCATAACTGAGTAGACTAGTGTGTACAGGATACAGTGAGAACATTCGGGATGATCCCCAGTTTTGAAGAGTATGAAAATGTTTCTGAGAGGCAGAGATGGTGTAGGGTCCCTCAGAGCCCCCCACTTTCTTTCTGTGTCCTGACTAACACAGAGTGCCTTGACCACTCTGTGACCTGGCCAGCTGCATGGGTTTTTTTTCACCCTGTAGGCTTAAACTTAAGCCTGGACCTTGAACATTCCCAGGCACTGATAAAGTTGTGTAGGTTATTGCTTCAAACACTGAAAGATCAAAATATGTTACTAAACACATAGAAACTAGCCCAGACCTAAGCCAAATTCCGTAAACCCTCATAAACTCCATAACCCGACTTCTCATTGCTGACATACCTACATAGAAACATCTCTTTTTGCCCTATCCACTTAAGCACTCTGAATGTAACGTCTCCAATAAATGCTTTGGACTGCTCACCCCAGCGTTTAGTGCTTCTTTCTTTGGAATTCTGTCCAGCCCATCTCAGGATGGTTTGGGGCAGTCCTTCACAGGAATTCCCCTACTGCCCCTTTTGGGTCAACTTAGCTTCGGCTAGACTTGGCTTCAGCCAGAAGAAACAGATGGCTAAACTATGACTTGCAAACAAGGAGAGGAGAGAAAGAAAGAGCCTTCTAGATGGGCAGGAGAGAGCCAATGTCTTTCAGGTACGTTTGGGAACTGCACCCAGTTTCACAGGGCTGGATCATGAGTGGAGCGTGGGAGAATAAGGAGACGTCATGTTAAATTGATGGCTGGAGACCAGAAGATATAAAATCTTGGTTGCTCTGCAAAATAGTTTATCCTGAAGTCCAAGGGTAGATATCAAGGGATTTTTTTTCTTTTTCTTTTTTTTTTTTTTTTGAGATGGAGTCTCACTCTGTTGCCCGGGCTGGAGTACAGTGGCACGATCCTGACTCAATGCATCCCCTGCCTCCTGGGTACAAGCAATTTTCCTGCCTCAAACTCCCAAGTAGTTGGAACTACAGGTGTGTGCCACCATGCCCGGCTAATTTTTGTACTTTTTAGTAGAGACAGGGTTTTGCTATGTTGGCCAGGCTGATCTCGAACTCCTGGCCTCAGGTGATCCACCCGTCTTGGCCTCCCAAAGTGCTGGGATTACAGGTGTGTGCTACTGTGCCCGGCCCATCGAAGGATTTTATACAGGGAAGTGACCTGAGTTTAAAACGATAAATTTGATAAAATGAGTAACGAAGTGATATATGTGGATATTTAGAAAGTAGGATGAACAGAATTTGCTGGTTGACTGCCTCAGGGAGGTAGTATAGTATATGGATAAGGGAATGGCCTTCCTAAACAAGCCTGATGGACTACACTTCTAGGCTTTTCTACTTACTGTGTGACCTTAAGTAAATAACTTCAATTCTCTGAACCTCAGATTTCACATCTGCAAGATTGGTTTAGTGTCATTTAATTGTACTTCACTGGCTTGCTGAAGGAATTAGACATCATGAATAAAAAGTGCTTAGCACTGTGTGTTTAGTGTTTAGAATGATAAATATATAAAGTAAGCAGGCTGGCCATGGTGGCCTGTAATCCTAATGCTTTGGAAGGCTGAGGTGAGAGGCTCACTTGAGTCCAGGAGTTCAAGACTAGTCTGGGCAACACAGTGAGACCCCTATCTCTACAAAAAATAAAAACATTAGCCGGGCATAGTGGCACACACCTGTGGTCCCGGCTACTCAGGATGCTGAGGTGAGAGGATTGCTTGAGCCCAGGAGGTCGAGCTGCAGTAAACCATGTTTACACCACTGCACTCCAGCCTCGTTGACAGATCAAGATTCTGTCTCAGGAAAAAAAAAAAAAAAAAAAAGCAGACTATTACTCAGAAGAAAAAAAAAAACAAAAACAAACAAGCAACATGATTAGGTGGCCAGGCTCTAGTCAGGCTCCTTAGGTTTAAATCTCTGCTCTGCCATTTACTAGTGGTATGACCTTGAGAAAGCATATCAGTCCGTTTTCACACTGCTGATAAAGACATACCGGAGACTGGGTAATTTATAAAGAAAAAGAGGTTTAATGGACTCAGAGTTCCAAGTGGCGGGGAGGCCTCACAATCATGGCAGAAGGCAAAAGGCATGCCTTACACGGTGGCAGGCAAAAGAGAATGAGAGCCAACTGAAAGGGGAAACCTCTTATAAAACCATCAGATCTCATAAGACTTATTCACTACCACAAGAACAGTATGGGAGAAACCACCCCCATGATTCAGTTATCTCCCACTGGGTCCCTCTCACAACACATGGGAATTATGAGAGTTACAATTCAAAATGAGATTTGGGTGGGGACACAGCCAAACCATATCAGAAGGTAACTTTCTTATGTTTTTGACCTGAAGAAAGATGAGGCGCATAAGGGTTTCAGCCTGCAGGGTGGCCTTTGTGACAGGCTGGGAATATCCTCCAGCCAGAAGGCAAAAACATACATTCTGAGGGAGGAGCAAAGTGAAAGGGAACAGGGTGGCAGAATACACATATTTAATAAGCTATAGGAGGAATCATGAATATTTATGAAGGGAGAAACATGTAAATGTGCAGTTGAGCTTCATTACCCCTTCATGGGTCCTAGGTACAAAAAATGGGGCATCAGCATGATCTGAAGAGTTTTCAGCCTCTGATGGCAAAAGGTGAAGTAGAGGCCAATAAAACCCATACTGTGCATGCTCTGTAGACTGGACAAAAACCACCCCATGGTGGGTAGTCTGTTAGGCAAAAAAGGAAGGGCAGCAACAGGCTAATATCAGCGGTGGAGTCTTTTGAAAGGAATGGTTTCTGTTTATCCCTTAGGGAGGAAAGCCTGATCCTGGTTAGTGACCGAGGGGATATAACAAGGCAAAGCAAGAACTCAGTTTTCAAGGTTACTCTGGGTCCCATTGGCCAAAAGGGAGTCCGTTCAGTCAGCTGGGGGGCTTAGTACTTAATTTGTATTTCTCTTGCCTCATTTTTAGGATTTGTAGGATGCTGAAGATAATTGCGTATCTTTCATAGTGTTGCGGTGAGGATGAAATGAGATGATGCAGATAAAGCGCCAGAACATTAATTCATTTAAATAAATACTGAGCATATATGCCCCATGCATCAGGCCCCTGAGGATACAGCAGTAAATACAACTGATTGAAAGGAAATAAAAACTGCCCTCTTGGATCTCTTAATTGTATATAACGAATAATAACAACAAATCTCTGGCACATAGGAGTGCTATGTATTATCTCTGTTACAAAGCAATATCCCAAGACAAGTTTTATAGTCCTAACCTAAATTATTTCTATAATTTTTTTTCTGAGACAGAGTTTTGCTCTTGTCACCCAGGCTGGAGTGCAATGGCATGGTCTCAGCTCACTGCAACCCCCGCCTCCCGGGTTCAAGCTATTCTCTTGCCTCAACCTCCCAGGTAGTTGGGATTACAGGCGCCTGCCCCCGCACCTGGCTAATTTTTGTATTTTTAGTAGAGACGGGGTTTCACCACGTTAGCTAGGCTGGTCTTGAACTCCTGACCTCAGGTGATCCACCCGCTTCGGCCTCCCAAAGTGCTGGGATGACAGGCATGAGCCACTGCGCCTGGCCTATTTCTATAATTTTTATTGTAATAAAAGGATAATACTCCACAAATACAGTGGTAATGCCTACGGCATAAAGACATAATCCAAGGCAACTCATTCATTGAGAGGTCACCAGAAGCTGGGAAGTGGGGGAAACAAATTTGAAAAAAAGGCCTGCTGATGAAAGTGATTGCATTTACCACACACCTTTGTCCAAGAAAAGCTATGTGAATGCGCCAACACCGGCCTGAAGTCTTCCTAAGAGTGCGTGCTTATAGCCTATTTGTTTAAACGGTGGGAGAGAGTTAACACCCAAAAACCAGAGATTCTGAATATATTTTATTAGTTCAAATGCCTCTACAGTTAACAGAGTCTCGGGGGTTTGGTTAACAGGGCACATGAAAGCAATTCATTAAGCAGTGGAAAATAAAACCTGATCAAGTCTGATGCAGTCTATAAAACTAGGCCCCGGACTCCGTTGCTGCGGCAACCAACTCCGCCCCCACCCGGAGAGGGAACCTGAAACTTGGCGCCCCCAGCACCCCAGCGGGGTGGTCGCCTCCCTTCCGTGTCCCTGGCTTTGTTTTATGGTTGGGAATAGGTAAGGGACACAAATCAACGGCGATACTAGATTCGTCCCCTCTGATCTCCGTAGAGGGAGTTATAAAAGGAGGTTCGGCCACAGGCAGAAACCCCTCTGTGGCGCCTCAACGCTAAGCAGCCACGCCATTCCCTTTCCCCGGCGGGAGACTAAAGGCCGGAAAAACACAGCCGGCTCAGGGGTGGGAGCCAAGCTAGCCCCACCTCCCGGTAGCTTCCCGCGATCGTGTAGACGCAGCGAGTTACGTAACTTCCGGTCACGACCCATCAGCTCCTCGGCGATTGGTCCATTTCCATGGCCGACTGGGTGACGTTATCGCCGGGTGCTGGGGTCGCACGTGTGGTGAGGCATACAGAGGCGGCCTTGGGCTGGGCCTTGGTCTCCCCGCTGGACTTCGAGGGTATCTTCGCCGCCTCTGTTGGGGGTGAGCGCCGCGCGGCTGCAGCATGGTGAGCAAGCCTTACTTGTTTCGGCGGCCGGGCGCTGCGGTTTTGCAGAGGCCAGGCTGCTTCCGGTAATGCCTTGGGTACTGCGGCCTGGGTCTAGGTCGTGCCGGAGGCTGCTTGCGGCACAGCACCCTGAAATGGGCCATCCTCACCACCCCGGGCATTCTTTGCTAGTTACAGTCTCGCACCGCCGAGCCTCCCTGGGATGTGGCACGGAGAGGAGAATGGCCTCCTTTTTACCCCTGGGAGCCTGCAGCCCTGTGCGCTTTCGGTTAGCTAAAAGCTTGTGACTGCGGACACAAACGCACCACCCTGTGCTTCTTGGGGTCGAGCAGAGGGAGCTGCTGGTCTCCCTCAGCGTTGGAGTGGCAGGTGTCTGCCTGTCTGTTTGCTCTGAGAAAGGGAACTTGTGGGAGAGCATAAGGTTGGGCCCAAAGTAAAGCCACTTAATTGGTTTCACAGTTTAGAGAATCAAAATTGAATAGCGAAGTAAGAATGTAGAAGTGGATGATGGATCTTATTAAACTTTAGCTCTTTGTATCGTGATTTTATTTGCTGGTTGGTAGATGCCCTATGTGGAGCTGTCTACTCCAGATTATGCTGTGGCAGGCTTCTTGTCATTCTGGTTCAGTCGGCCAGGGGCCTTCCCTGAGCAGCCAGTGTAAAGTAGCTTTTAAGTCATTTTCATGTCACTGTCTTACATATTTTCACCGGAAATTATCTTGATTTTCTTGCTAAGAACAGGGACTTTATCTGACTTTCCCACTTCTGTATTCTCAGTTCCCATAACAAGGTCTGGCACAAAGTAGGTGCTCAAGGAATGTATGTTGACGGAAGGTTAAGTATGGATTCTACAGAACACAGCTGATGTTGCCTGCCCTAGAAGTGTAGATTTTTAAAAAGTATTTATCTTTAACATGACTACTAAAGATGGATGAGTGAACTATGGAATTGTTCTCTGTCGTTTTGTTTTGTTTTAACTAATTGTTGTGATTTTGTTCCTTTGAAGCCTCACAGGAAGAAAAAACCCTTTATAGAGAAGAAGAAAGCTGTGTCTTTTCACTTGGTCCACCGGAGCCAACGAGATCCTTTAGCAGCAGATGAGACTGCACCCCAGAGGGTTCTGTTGCCCACACAAAAAGTAGGTCCTGTTCTTTAGCCAGTCAGTTTGTAGGTAGACAATAGGTTTTTTGTGTGTTTGTTTCTTTTTCTTAAGTAAATAGTCTCGGCATGTTGCCCAGGCTGGTCTCGAACTCCTGGGCTCAAGTAGTCCTCCCAGCTTGGCCCCCAAAAGTGCTGGGATTACAGGCATGAGCCACCGCGCCGGGCCATGTTAATAGTTTCAATAAATTGTTAAGTCAGCTGTTATTCTCAGATAACTGATATTCTGGGAAATAATCTATAAGTTAATTTTCAGTACAATTTGCTGATTTTTACATCATTCATGTTATTTTGGTTGAGAAGACAAAGATCTTTATTAGAGATGTTTAAATGAGCAAATCTTGTAGAATAATGGTAAATATTTACCAAAGCATCAGCTACAATGTGGCATGATGTTATTTAGGGCACCCGTAAATGCTCAAACTGTGCTTTCTCTAAGATCCTGCTGTTTTATAACCACAAACTGCATTTTGCCTCGTGGTTGCTTATCTTAGGAAATGTAAAATATCTGAGCTTCTTGGTTAGCTCAGGGAACTTTGCAAGGGAGCCTCGAAAAGATTCACTTAATGTTAGACTCTACTTATTAAGTGTAGATATTATGAAACAGAGTGTTGGGAAACAGAGTATTGGGGGACATGGGCCATGTTTCGCTTTTCAGTAAAGCTAGTTTTATTGTATGTTGAGAAGGTTTTTTTTTTTTTGCATATAAATAAAAGAAATTGTACTTACCTTTTAAGGCACCCAAATATCTGTTGCCTAGGCTGGCATGCAAAGTGGCTCCATCTCAGCTCGCTGCAGCTTCTACCTCTTGGGCTCAAGCGATCCTCCCACCTTAGCCTCCAGAGTAGCCAGTACTATAGGCACATGCCACCGGGCCTGGCTGATTTTTAAAACTGTTTTGTAGAAACGAGGTCTCACTATGTTGTCCAGTCTGGTCTTGAACTCCTAGGCTCAAGTGATCGTCCTACCTCAGCCTCCCAAAGTGCTGGTATTATAGGCATGAGCCACTGCACCTGGCCCCCGAAGTCTTTTCTTGTAACCCTCCAAATAGACAATAAAATAAGTTGTATGTATATTTCGTGACTCAGAATGTTGCACATAAATGTCTAGCGGAAGGAGCAATTGTTATTTATTTTTATTGCCCTTTTGAAAGCATGAATGTTTTCATTCCATTTTAATGTTATGTAGCACTCTGGTTTTGAAGCTGTACATTTCCTGTTTGTCAAGAATTCTTTGTCTTTTTCCCATCAGCCAAAATGTTCATGTGCCATCTGCTTCCTACTTGGAAAGCTGTACTCATTGTAATATTTCCTTGCCTTATCCTTGGAAGGCATACTGATTCCATTTTGTTTATAGATAAACAGTGAAGAAAGTACTAATTCCATTTTGTTTATAGATAGACAGTGAGGAAAGGCGAGCAGAACAGAGGAAGTATGGAGTGTTCTTTGATGATGACTATGACTACCTGCAGCACCTGAAGGAACCATCTGGGCCCTCAGAGCTTATTCCCTCAAGTACCTTCAGTGCACACAACCGGAGAGAAGAGAAAGAAGAATCGCTAGTCATTCCAGTAAGGCTTTTCAGCAATTTAAGTGTGGGAGTGGGTGAAGAAATCATTTTTAAATCAAGGTAACTGTTTGGGGCAAGAAATGGTGTCTGTATGAAGAGCACAAAGATAGACCATGCCTCCACTTAAAATTATGTATGTGTATGCACGTGTGTACCATCAGGAGAGAATAGGTCACCTCTTCTCTGGTGGCAGGTGTCAACGCAACAGCCTTTTTATAGGTTTAGAACTTTCGATTGATAGACATGGCCATGTTAGACAGCACTTTTCAATAGGAGAAAAGCAGCTGACATTCTACATGTTAACAGCATAACTGTTTCAGGATCATAAACTCTGTTCTAAGATAGGACTTAACTTTTGTGGAATATTTAGATCTTTAACACTTTTGTAAAAGCTGCAGGCTACTCATAAGCAAACAGAATGAGTGGATGATAATAACATTCCTGTCTTGTAAACTAATGTTCGGTCCACTTTAATACCTTCTCTTTCAGCACGAATGATAGTACATCTTTATATGAAATTAGTGCTGTTAGTCTAAGTTCTGTTTTCTCTCTTGTTTGTGTTAAGAATGCCCATGTTGTATGCCTTTGTGACCTTATTTTTAATTTGATGTAGAGTAAATTTCCCTGTGGGAAACTTTTATATCATCTAGCACTTTAGAAAAAGGAGACATTCATTAGGTTTATAAACAAAAGGTAAGAGATAGAAAGGGCACCAGTTTACCCTGCCCCTTATTCCCCAATTCTGTCATGGTCTAGGCATTCCTTTCCTTGGGGAAGATGTGATTGTAGTTCTTACAGGCAATAGCTGGTTGCTTAAGGATACTTAGAAAGGTTCGGTTTCAGGATATCATCCCAAAGAAAGGTAGTAACTGCAGCTGCTTGTTCACTAACTAGGTTGTGACTCTTTTGTAACGCCCCAAATCCTATCACATCTCTGTCATAGAGAACCAACTTCTTTATTTCTTCTTCCTCAAGGCTTTATTGGTAGTAGGGACTTACTGGCTCACTTCCTTCTATAACCTATTGAGGGAGAGAAGGAGTTCCATAGTGGCTCAACTTGTTTATCTAAGGGTGAAAATTCTTAGTAAAGTCTTGCCTGGCTTGTATTGACCAGTACTTTTAATCCTTAATTTATTTTGAGTAAAAGCAATCACTAATTGATTTTTTAACAGGATAAGGCTCTTAAATGGACAGTTCAGTGATGTTTACAGGGACAACTGAATTGTATTTAAAAACAAAATTGTCGTTGGTTTTCTGTACAGCTATGAAAAAATATGGATTAGTCCCATGTACTTTTTTTACTTTAATTTGTGACACACCACCAAATTCAAATAGATTAGAAATAATGAATAACCCCTAGAAACAGTGTGAGACAGTGTAAAAAGGCAGCATAGAAATGATTGATGCTTGAGCAGGCCCTGATTTTGACATGAAAGAAAGAGGGTGGTGCCATTGTGGAAAGTAGCTGGGCAAACACCACGTAGTTGAGAACTACTGCAACCAATGAAAACACAGTACTCCTCTAAAAAAAAAAGTAATTCCTCTTTAAACTCTAATCGTGTATGTGATTCTTTTCTTTCAAGATTTGAAAAATATCTCACAAAGGTAAATTCATTTAACACAAGCTGACCTTGTGTTTAACCCCAAACCTCTAAGGATAAATATCACAAAGGTACCTTTTTAAAAGCCTAAAGGCTAAAACACTATGTAGATTTTGCTATAATTTTAAGTAATTAATAATGTAATATACTTAAAAAACATTAAATTGTACACTTTAAATAGGCGAATTGTATGTGAATGATGTCTTAGTAAAGCTGTTTTCTTAAAAATGTGCTCTATAGCAAAATAACAAATCTTTGCCCATGTTTATGCTACTGAGAAACTCATTTTGGAAGCCGTAACATCTTGCTGTGTGTACACTGCCATATGTAGCCTTTACTCACGCTCCTCAGAGGCTTCCAATTCAGAGCTTTCTCAGTGAGCCAATGAGGATGCACATTCCAGCTTTGTGCCTCCTCCTGGGCTAAGGATAGGGCAGGTGGTAAGGTGCACAGAGATAAATAACACATGGTGGTTGTCCTCACATTATCAACTGTTTGGTCAAGGAGAGGAAACAAGCATAAGAACCAGTCAGAGAATGTAGGCTAGCACATGTTTAAGTAGATTGCACTGTGTGAAGAAGGCGGGGAGTTCACACAAGGGAAGTTCTAGGACAGTGATCAGAAAGGGCTTCATGTGGGAGGGTAGGAACTAAGCTGGCCACCAAGCGGTGGGTACTGTTGACAGGAGAAGGAACTTTTTCAGTCAGGGTGCCGAGACAGCTAGCATTGTGGTTCAGTGTCAGGCACATGCATGCCAAGTAAAGTGTTTTGCATTATTACATGACTGAGGAATGAACTTGATTTGCATGGTCGTATAGAATAACTGAGAAATTTGGATACACAGAGTAGGCCTTGATTTTATAGGGCCTTGAGAACCAGGGCCTTAAATACAGAGTGAAAAATTGAGACCTGTTAGAAACTCAAGAAGGTCACATGATAAAACTATTAAAGGAGCTTAATCTGGCCGTGGGTATGGAGGTTATACTGGATATAGACTAGCTATCTGAGCGGTTGCAGTCATTTATGTTTTGGTTAACTATAAATGAGATGATGCCCCAAAGAATAGAGTGAAATCACTGTAAGAGATTTCGGCCGGGCGCGGTGGCTCAAGCCTGTAATCCCAGCACTTTGGGAGGCCGAGACGGGTGGATCACGAGGTCAGGAGATCGAGACCATCCTGGCTAACACGGTGAAACCCCGTCTCTACTAAGAAATACAAAAAACTAGCCGGGCAAGGTGGCGGGCGCCTGTAGTCCCAGCTACTCGGGAGGCTGAGGCCGGAGAATGGCGTGAACCCGGGAGGCGGAGCTTGCAGTGAGCTAAGATCCGGCCACTGCACTCTAGCCTGGGCTACAGAGCGAGACTCCGTCTCAAAAAAAAAAAAAAAAANGTCCCAGCTACTCGGGAGGCTGAGGCCGGAGAATGGCGTGAACCCGGGAGGCGGAGCTTGCAGTGAGCTAAGATCCGGCCACTGCACTCTAGCCTGGGCTACAGAGCGAGACTCCGTCTCAAAAAAAAAAAAAAAAAAAAGAGATTTCTAGGGGACATAGGACAGAGCAAAATGATTTATAACCACCCAAGGATTTAAGATAGCCAATTCATACAAGGGCTGTGCCATTACTAGAGATTAGGATGTTATCTCTAGTTTAAGAGGAAAAAGTTTAATTTTGTTTTGAAACTTCAGGCAAGTGGAGTTAAGAAACTCTGGGATTTGAATCCCAGAATCTCACTTACTGATCATTCTCGGGGGTGGACCATTTAAACTTTCTTAGTTTTCGTTCTTTTGCTAAAACATGGTGAAAACTCATGGGATCTGAGGAATAAATGGAATAATTTACTAGAGAAAGCATTATGATGTATTCTAAAGAGTTGCTTTTGAGTTTACGATGGAATATACTTGTTTTTTTTTTTTTGAGACGGAGTTTCGCTCTTTTTGCCCAGGCTGGAGTGCAGTGGCGCGATCTCAGCTCACCGCAACCTCCGCCTCCCAGGTTCAAGCGATTCTCCTGCCTCAGCCTCCCGAATAGCTGGGATTACAGGCATGTGCCACCATGCCTGGCTAATTTTGTATTTTTAGTAGAGACGGGGTTTCTCCATGTTGGTCAGGCTGGTCTTGAACTGCCGACCTCAGGTGATCCACCCGCCTCGGCCTCCCAAAGTGCTGGGATTACAGGCATGAGCCACCGTGCCCGGCCACATGTTTAACATATATACAACCTGGAGCACAGGTGAGAGAACACAGAATGTAGTTGTAACAGTTTCCTAGGACTGCAGTAACAAATTAGCACAAACTAGGTGACTTAAAACAACAGAAATTTCTTCCTTCATGGTTCTGGAGGTCAGAAGTTTGAAATGAAGGTATCGGCAGGGTTGGTTTTTTTCTTGGGGACTTAGAGGGAGAGGCTGTTGCATGGCTCATTCCTAACTTCTGAAGGTTACCAGTGATCATTCCTTGGAGTTCCTTGCCTTATAGAGGCCTCATTCCAGTCTGCTGTCATCTGCATATGGCATTCTCCCCTGTGAGTCTCTGTCCTCGTTGGTCTCATTATAGGACCATGGTCCAGTAAGACCTCATCTTATAGAGAGGACCCTATTTCAAATATGGTCACAGTCTGAGGTTCTGGATGGACATTGATTTTGGGGGGACTTCAACCCAGTACACTAGTTAAGAAGTATTTCCAAATAAACCTAACCATTGTGCAATTTCTTTTTCAAGAGCACTGGAATTAAGTTGCCTTCATCAGTGTTTGCTTCAGAGTTTGAGGAAGATGTCGGATTGTTAAATAAAGCAGCTCCAGTTTCAGGTATTTTTAATTCCTTTATCTTTTTATGTGGATAAATGTATTTTGCAAAACATAAATGGTGTAGGATTTTTCTATCCCCATTAAAGTATTGAAACAATTGAGATATGTCTGGAATTCAGATCAGGGATTATTAGGAAGGGATGAGTGTGATCTTTGTATTTTTGTATTCCTACCATCATATCCTTGCATCTTTTGAGTTCCTGTTTGGAGAGGAAAGTGGGGAAACTATTCTTGGTAATCGAGTAGGGGAATTGTAACCTTCACGTAACCTCTTACAAACATAGTGGTGTTCATTATTCATTACTTGTAGTGTAATTTTGCAAAATAATCTGTTGTCTTTCAGAGTTTCTCCCAAGAGCATACAGGTATTTTTATAGAAGTTCATTTTACCATCTACACATATATTGGGGGAATATTTTTGTTTTTAATTTTTAGTACCAACATTGTATTTCAGAACAAACACAAAAGTTCACAGAAGTGGTGTTGGTATTTTCTCCTGAGTTGCCTTAATTATTAACTAACACCTGTCCTGTGACATTCATTCATTAATTTATTCTACAGATTTTTGAGTTGCCGCTGTCTGTGTGGCAGGGCCTTGGGTTAAAACAGAATAAAGCATAGTCTCTGACCCAAAAATTTACCTCGTTTGGGAAAAATAAACAATAAATGGTAAATTACAGTATAGATAGATAATACTAGTGGGATGAGCAGTACCAAACCCAGCCTCACAGAGTTGAGCAAGGCTTTCTAAAGGAGGTGATGTCTAGTTTGTTTCTTAAGTAAAAGTTAGGTAGATAGAAGAAGGAGGGGAGGGGTGGGGACAAGAGGATGTTCCAGACAGTGGACTGTATGTGCTAAGGTAACAGAACATGAATATAGGTAACTGTACACATTTTAGCAGGCCCAGAAGGAAGGGTATGGATTAAAAAGAAATGAGGCCGGAGGGTTAAGCAATGGCCATGTAGCAGAGGGTGTTGGAGGCCATGTCAGATGATAAATTTGGAGTTGAAAGTTTGTCTTGAACTTGAGTTTTGTTGTTGTTGTTTGTTTTCATTTTCTCCTTGTGGAGCCGGGCTAACTCCTAAGCAGTGTGCCTAGAGTCAGCCTAGTATTTTTATAGATGGAAGAATATATCTGAAGAAACAGGTAGATATTTATTAAAATCTCATAGTCAGAAAAGACTGAAAGTATAACAGTCTAAAAATTGTTCATTTGAGTTACTTTTAACAGGTGAATTTAAAGCCCAGTTTCTTCCTGCAGACAAAACCTTTGAATTATGCTAGACAAAGTTGAACATTATAGATGTATAATGGAACAGTATTTTTACCAGTGGATATTAAAAGGAGAAGCATCATTTCTTTTTTCTTTTCTTTTTTTTTTTTTTTTTTTAGTTATACTTTAAGTCCTGGGATATATGTGCAGGTTTGTTACATAGGTATACACATGTCATGGTTTGCTGCATCCATCAACCCATCATCTACATTAGGCATTTCTCCTAATGCTGTCCCTCCCCTAGCCCCCCCATCCCCCAACAGGTCCCAGTGTGTGATGTTCCCCTCCCTGTGTCCATGTGTTCTCAATTGTTCAACTCCCTCTTATGAGTAAGAGCATGCAGTGTTTGGTTTTCTGTTCCTGTGTTAGTTTGCTGAGAATTATGGTTTCCAGCTTCATCCATGTCCCTGCAAAGGACATGAACTCATCCTTTTTTGTGGCTGCATAGTATTCCATGGTGTGTGCCACATTTTCTTTATCCAGTCTATCATTGATGAACATTTAAGCTGGTTCCAAGTCTTTGCTATTGTGAACAGTGCTGCAGTAAACCTACTTGTGCATGTGTCTTTATAGTAGAATGATTTCTTATCCTTTGGGTATATACCCAGTAATGGGATTGCTGGGTCAAATGGTGTTTCTGGTTCTGGATCCTTGAGGAATCACCACACTGTCTTCCACAATGGTTGAACTAATTTACACTCCCACCAACAATGTAAAAGCGTTCCTATTTCTCCACATCCACTCCAGAATCTGTTGTTTCCTGACTTTTTAATGATTGCCATTCTAACTGGCGTGAGATGGTATCTCCTTGTGGTTTTGATTTGCATTTCTCTAATGAGCAGTGGTTTGTAGTTCTCCTCTAAGAGGTCCTTCACATCCCTTGTAAGTTGTATGCCTATTTTATTCTCTTTGTAGCTATTGTGAATGGGAGTTCACTCATGATTTGGCTCTCTGTTTGTCTATTATTGGTGTATAGGAATGCTTGTGATTTTTGCACATTGATTTTGTATCCTGAGAATACAACTTTGCTGAAGTTGCTTATCAGCTTAAGGAGATTTTGGGCCGAGATGATGGGGTTTTCTAAATAGACAGTCATGTCATCTGCAAACAGAGACAATTTGACTTCCTCTCTTCCTATTTGAATACCCTTTATTTCTTTCTCTTGCCTGATTGCCCTCCAGAACTTCCAATACTATGTTGAATAGGAGTGGTGAGAGAGGGCATCCTTGTCTTATGCCAATTTTCAAAGGAATGCTTCCAGCTTTTGCCCATTCAGTATGATATTGGCTGTGGGTTTGTCATAAATAGCTCTTACTATTTTGAGATGTGTTCCATCAATACCTAGTTTATGGAGAGTTTTTAGCTTGAAAGGGGTGTTGAATTTTATTGAAGGCCTTGTCCGCATCTATTGAGATAATCATGTGGTTTTTGTCATTGGTTCTGTTGATGTAATGGATTACGTTAAACCAGGCTTGTATCCCAGGGATGAAGCCGACTTGATTGTGGTGGATAAGCTTTTTGATATGCTGCTGGATTCGTTCTGCCAGTTTTTTATTGACGATTTTCACATTGATGTTCATCAGGGATATTGTCCTGAAATTTTCTTTTTTTGTTGTGTCTCTGCCAGGTTTTGGTATCAGGATGATGCTGGCCTCATAAAATGAGTTAGGGAGGAGTCCCTCTTTTTCTATTGTTTGCAATAGTTTCAGAAGGAATGGTACCAACTCCTCTCTGTACCTCTGGTGGAATTTGGCTGTGAATCTGTCTGGTCCTGGGCTTCTCTTTTGGTTGGTAGGCTATTACTGCCTCAATTTCAGAACTTGTTATTGGTCTATTCAGGGATTCGACTTCTTCCTGGTTTAGTCTTGGGAGGGTGTATATGTCCAGGGATTTATCCATTTCTTCTAATTTTCTAGTTTATTTGCATAGAGGTGTTATATAGTATTCTCTGATGGTAGTTTTTATTTCTGTGGGATCAGTGGTGAAATCCACTTTATCATTTTTTGTTGTGTCTATTTGATTCTTCTCTCTTTTCTTTTATTAGTCTGACTAGCAGTTGATCTTTTCAAAACACCAGCTCCTGGATTCATTGGTTTTTTTGAAGGGTTTTTTTGTGTCTCTATCTACTTCAATTCTGCTGTGTTTTAGTTATGTCTTGTCTTCTACTAGGTTTTATATTTGTTTGCTCTTGTTTCTCTAATTCTTTTAATTGTGATGTTAGGGTGTCGATTTTAGATCTTTCCTGCTTTCTCCTGTGGGAATTTAGTGCTATAAATTTCACCCTAAACACTGCTTTAGCTGTGTCCCAGAGATTCTGGTATGTTGTATCTTTGTTCTCATTGGTTTCAAAGAACTTATTTATTTCTACCTTAATTTTGTTATTTACTCAGTAGTCATTCAGGAGCAGGTTGTTCAATTTCCAAGTAGTTGTGCAATTTTGAGTGGATTTCTTAATCCTGAGTTCTAATTTGATTGCACTGTGGTCTGAGAGACTGTTATGATTTCCGTTCTTTTGCATCTGCTGAGGAGTGTTTTACTTCAGTTACATGGTCAATTTTAGGATAAGTGTGATGTGGTGCTGAGAAGAATGTATATTTTGTTGATTTGGGGTGGAGAGTTATGTCGCTGTCTATAAGGTCCACTTGGTCCAGAGCTGAGTTCAAGTCCTGAAGATCCCTGTGAATTTTCTGTCTCGTTGATCTGTCTAATATTGACAACGGGGTGTTAAAGTCTCCCATTATTATTATATGGGAGTCTAAGTCTCTTTGTAGGTCTCTTAGAACATGCTTTATGAATCTGGGTGCTCCCATATTAGGTGCATATATATTTAGGATAGTTAGCTTTTCTTGTTGCATTATTCCCTTTACCATTATGTAATGCCCTTCTTTGTGTTTTTTTATCTTTGTTGGTTTAAAGTCTGTTTTATCAGAGATTAGGATTGCAACCCTTGCTGTTTTTTGCTTTCCATTTGCTTGGTAAATAACCTCCATTCCTTTATTTTGAGTCTATATGTGTCTTTGCACATGAGATGGGTCTCCTGAATACAGCACACTGATGGGTCTTGACTCTTTATCCAGTTTGCCAATCTGTGTCTTTTAGTTGGGGCATTTAGCCCATTTACATTTAAGGTTAATATTGTAATGTGTTAGTTTGATTCTGTCATTATGATGCTAGCTGGTTATTTTGCCTGTTATTTGATGCAGTTTCTTCATAGTATTGATGGTCTTTACTCTTTGGTATGTTTTGCAGTGGCTGGTACCAGTTTTTCCTTTCCATATTTGGTGCTTCCTTCAGGAGCTCTTCTAAGGCAGGCCTGGTGGTGACAAAATCTCTTAGCATTTGCTTGTGTGGAAAGGATTTTATTTCTCCTTCACTTATGAAACTTAGTTTGGCTGGATATGAGATTCTGGGTTGAAAATTCTTTACTTTAAGAATGTTGAGGCCGGGCGCGGTGGCTCACGCCTGTAATCCCAGCCAGCACTTTGGGAGGCCGAGGCGGGCGGATCACAAGGTCAGGAGATCGAGACCACGGTGAAACCCCGTCTCTACTAAAAATACAAAAAAAAATTAGCCGGGCGCGGTTGTGGGCGCCTGTAGTCCCAGTTACTCGGGAGGCTGAGGCAGGAGAATGGCGTGAACCCGGGAGGCGGAGCTTGCAGTGAGCCGAGATCACGCCACTGCACTCCAGCCTGGGCGACAGAGCGAGACTCCGTCTCAAAAAAAAAAAAAAAAAAAAAAAAAAAGAATGTTGAGTATTGTCCCCCACTCTCTTCTGGCTTGTAGGGTTTCTGCCGAGGGATCTGGTGTTAGTCTGATGGGCTGCTCTTTGTGGGTAACCTGACCTTTCTCTCTGGCTGCCCTTAACATTTTTTTCTTCATTTCAACCTTGGTGAATCTGACAATTATGTGTCTTGGGGTTGCTCTTCTCAAGGAATATCTTTGTGGCATTCTCTGTATTTCCTGAATTTGAATGTTGGCCTGCCTTGCTAGGTTGGGGAAGTTCTGGATAATATCCTGCAGAGTGTTTTCCAACTTGGTTCCATTCTCCCCGTCACTTTCAGGTACATCAGTCAAACGTAGGTTTGGTCTTTTCACATAGTCCCATATTTCTTGGAGGCTTTGTTCATTCCTTTTCATTCTTTTTTCTCTAATCTTGTCTTCACGCTTTATTTCATTAAGTTGATCTTGAATCGCTGATATCCTCTCTTCCACTCGGCTATTGTTATTTGTGTGTGCTTCACAAAGTTCTCTTGCTGTGTTTTTCAGCTCCGTCACATCATTCATGTTCTTCTCTAAACTGGTGATTCTAGTTAGCAATTCCTCTAACCTTTTTTCAAAGTTTTTAACTTCCTTGCATTGGGTTAGGACATGCTTCTTTAGCTCGGAGGAGTTTGTTATTACCCACCTCCTGAAGCATACTTCTGTCAGTTCGTCAGACTCATTTTCCATCCAGTTTTGTTCGCTTGCTGGCGAGGAGGTGTGATCCTTTGAAGAGAAGAGGCATTCTGGTTTTTGGAATTTTCAGCCTTTTTCTGCTGGTTTTTCCTCATCTTCTTGGATTTATGTACCTTTAGTCTTTGTTGTTGGTGACTTTCAGATGGGGTTTCTGTGTGGACGTCCTTTTTGTTGATGTTGATGCTATTCCTTTCTGTTAGGTTTATTTCTAACAGACCACTCTGCTGCAGATCTGCTGGAGTTTGCTGGAGGTCCACTTCAGTCCCTGTTTGCCTGGGTATCACCAGCGGAGGCTGCAGAACAGCAAAGATTGCTGCATGTTCCTTCCTCTGGAAGCTCTGTCCCAGAGGGGTACCCGCCAGATGCCAACCAGAGCTCTCCTCTGTGAGGTGTCTGTCGACCCCTGATGGGAGGTGTCTCCCAGGCAGGAGGCATAGGGGTCAGGGACCCACTTGAGGAGGCAGTCTGTCCCTTAGCAGAGCTCGAGCACTGTGCCGGGAGATCTGCTGCTGTCTTCAGAGCCAGCAGGCAGGAAGGTTTGAGTCTGCTGGAGCTGCGCCCACAGCCGCCCCTTCCCCCAGGTGCTCTGTCCCAGGGAGATGGGAGTTTTATTTATAAGTCCCTCGGGGCTGAGGCAGCATTTTTTTTTTTTTTTTGTCTTGGCATGATCACTCTTTATTCTTCACTAGACTGAACTTAGTTCTTAATCATTCTTTTATCCTCAATATATTAATAGACTCTTGCTATCATAGGTCCTTATATGAATGAATTGTTGCTACCTTGGGAATTGTTGCTCAATTTTTGTTTTCCTTTTAGGACCTCGACTGGATTTTGATCCTGACATTGTTGCAGCTCTTGATGATGATTTTGACTTTGATGATCCAGATAATCTGCTTGAGGATGACTTTATTCTTCAGGCCAATAAGTCAACAGGAGAGGAAGAGGGAAGGGATATACAGTATGTGTGGTTTGTTTCAAAGCAGAGATGATGACCTAAGTGTTACTGCTTCAGTGGGATGGTAACCATAGAACGTTACAGTTGGAAGAGACCTTCAAGAGCATTTAATCTGAGACTTCTGTATTTTAGAGCAGAAAATGTGAAATTTATTGCTTTTCCTACCAAACTGGGTTGATCAGACACCCTCCTGCCTAGACAAGAACCTTTCCTGAAATACCTTCCGGTTTTACTTGTGTAAAGTGATTTTGTTCTGTTACTTTTTAAGTTGTTTTGGTAGGTAATTTATGACCTTTACTTTAGGAAATCTGAGAATGAAGATGACAGCGAGTGGGAAGATGTGGATGATGAGAAGGGAGATAGCAGTGATGACTGTGACTCTGCAGGCCTATTGTCAGATGAAGATCGTATGTCTGTGCCCAGAAAAACCCACAGAGCTATAGCAGATCACTTGTTCTGGAGTGAGGAAACAAAAAGTCGCTTCACCGAGTATTCGATGACTTCCTCAGTCATGAGGAGAAATGAACAGCTGACCCTACATGATGAGAGGTTTGAGAAGGTAAGGTCCCCAAATAAGGGATGCTTTAGTACTATCTTATGATATATCTATATATTTTTTAATACCTGTCAACTTTAGCCCAGGTTGAAGTGCTCACCAACCACAAAGTCAATCATAGGAAATTTACAACTATCCAGCTATAGGTTCATGTAGCCAGCATAAAGCAGAAGGGTATCAGTGCAGTACAGGAGCACAAAGACTGGAAACGGAGCATAGAACTGTGCAGAAGAAGAGTAATCGCCTAGGAGGATGTGACTTTTCCAATTTATATCACACGCTTACACCTGGAGGTGGCCCAAATGACGTCTCATTCAACCTGAATGGATAACCAAAAGTAGTTATAATCGTTTTATTCTCAGTAATTGTGGTAGGACAACTCACTTGAGTTTCTGTTTGGCCCTTAAAACCCCCAAGAAGTGGTCCTGAAAACCCCCATCATGTCTAATGTTGTGCTGCTTTATTGTGTGTGTCATATAGATTTGTCTGAGATTAGAATGTGAATTCCCCAAGGACAGAGAGTTTTTTTGTATTTTGCTCACGGATACATCCAAAAGCCTAAACTGGTGTCTTGGCATGTAGTAGAAGTTTAAAGTGTTCCATAAATGAGAAATGTATGAAGGAATAGTTTCCTTCAAGGTGAATCTAAAGATAGAAGCAATCCAGTAGAGGACCTTGATGAAGCCAAGTGGGTTGAGGTGGATCTGGAAGCTGGACCATCCTCTGGCCAAGTCAGCCAATCCGCCTGTGAGCTAAGTAGATGTTTGGTGCCTTGCTGTGTGCCTTGTTTTTTTGTTTTTTAAATTTTTTTAAAAAGAGAGATTGGGACCCAAAGCTAAAACTTTTGAGTGTTGAAAACAACGTATCTCTTTATTAAAACAGAGTATAAAAGCACCCTACTTATTGTTGTTTTCCCTTTACGCACTCTGTGAGGCCAGTCACCCTAGTTTTGATTCTGGAAAGAATGTGTATAGGTCAAAAGGAGTTGGCTGATCAAACATTCTTATTGTCCCCCTTGAATTCTGACATCCTGATTCTCAATTTCTCCAACAGTAATCCGTAAGATGTTGTATTTCTGAAGTATTGGCCTCATTGAGCACATCAAAATTCCATTTCTTTCCATTTCTCATCTGGAGTTTTCAGACATAACTAACACTGAGGAACATAATGGAAGTAGAGTATAAGACGCTTTTGAAAGTTTGAATTTTCATATACTGTATTTGGTTCTGTTGTAACAGATTAGCTCCAGGGTTTGTGATCCCAACCTATAGACTGTTTATAAGATTTTTAATCCCACCTATCCTGTTGTTCTGTAGCACATAACACCTCCTAACATCATGTCTAATGTTGTGCTTCTTTATTGTGTGTGTCATGTAGATTTGTCTCAGATTAGAATGTGAATTCCCCAAGGACAGAGTTTTTTGTATTTTGCTCACGGATACATCCAAAAGCCTAAAATGGTGTCTTGGCATGTAGTAGAAGTTTAAAGTGTTCCATAAATGATAAATGAATGAAGGAATAGTTTCCTTCAAGGTGAATCTAAAATAAAGGCTCTTACCTTGCTACCTTCTCAGCTAATACTATTTTCCCTCTTCTCTTGAGGGAGAAGCAAATTGTTGCTACACATCTCACACTTCAGGAGATATATCCCCCCCATTTACTCTTTGTCAAAGCTTAACAGTGTCAACACCATTTGCATAATATAATAATTATTGTCTAGACAAGAACGAAATATGTACATTAGTGGGAGAATTTTCAGTTGCACAATCTTTTAGTTTGCGTAACTAAGGAATTTGAAAATATCTTCAGGCTGGGCATAGTGGCCCATGCCTGTAATCCCAGAACTGTGGGAGGCCGAAACAGGTGGATCACTTGAACCCAGGAGTTTGAGACCGTCTTGAGCAATGCAGAGCCTGTTTCTATTTTTTTTTTTTTTTTTTTGAGACGGAGTCTCGCTCTGCCGCCCAGGCTGGAGTGCAGTGGCCGGATCTCAGCTCACTGCAAGCTCCGCCTCCCGGGTTCACGCCATTCTCCTGCCTCAGGCTCCCGAGTAGCTGGGACTACAGGCGCCCGCCACTGCGCCCGGCTAGTTTTTTGTATTTTTTAGTAGAGACGGGGTTTCACCGTGTTAGCCAGGATGGTCTCGATCTCCTGACCTTGTGATCCGCCCGTCTCGGCCTCCCAAAGTGCTGGGATTACAGGCTTGAGCCACCGCGCCCGGCCGAGCCTGTTTCTATTAACAAAAATAAAAAAAATAGCTGGGTGTGGTGGCATGTGCCTGTGGTCCCAATGCTTCAGAGGCTGAGGAGGGAGGATCACTTGAGCCTGAGAGTTTGAGGCTGCAGTGAACTATGGTCGCACCACTGTACTCCAGGCTTGGAGACAGTGAGATATTTAAAAGAAAAAGTATCTTAAAAAATGTTTTGATGTAATCTGTGCTGCCTAACATTTTGTTCTCCAAGCTAAGTAGAATAATGCCTTTCATTTACATGTTAAATGGAAGCCTATTTTTAGTCTAAATGTAAGTCTTAAAGTACTGAGCAGAAATATCTTCCACATCCTATTGCATTAAATCCCTACTAATATTTTAATGGTAATTGTGATAGTACCTAAATAACTATTGTGTAAGAATAAAATTAATGTAAAAAAAATTTTAAATATGTAGTCTTACTGAGTACATTTGCTTTTCATGGTATCTTTTCTCTGTTTATATTCAAGTTTTATGAGCAATATGATGATGATGAAATTGGAGCTCTGGATAATGCAGAATTGGAAGGTTCTATTCAAGTGGACAGCAATCGCTTACAGGAAGTTTTGAATGACTACTATAAAGAAAAGGCAGAGAAGTACAGTGACTTTTCTTTCCTTGTTTATCTGTTCTTTTTTTTAAAAAAGAAAAAATTCCAAAGAAAGGTCCATAGTATAACTGAATTGAGGAAAAAATTAACCTAGTCAAAATCCATATTAAGAAAATGAAAAAGGAAAAAAAAAGATAGGAGGGGGGAAAAAAGAAAGTGGTACATTTTCCATAAACTTTGGCTCATGTATAGCTCATCTGTTTTGCCTACATTTTGGTGTTAAGCATTCTGAAGTAGAATGTAATGGGAATATACGAGGAGCCACTTTTTCCATACCTTTGACTTGAGAAGAGTCGTGGTAGAATGTGTTTCGTTTTTTAATTTTTTTTTTTTTTTTCGAGATGGAGTCTTGCTCTGTTGCCCAGGCTGGAATGTAGTGGTGTGATCTCAGCTCACCTGCAACCTCCACCTCCCAGGTTCAGGTGATTCTCCTGCCTCAGCCTCCTGAGCCGATGTGATTACAGGGGCATGCCGCCATGCCCAGCTAATTTTTGTATTTTTAGTAGAGACAGGGTTCCACCATGTTGGCCAGGCTGGTCTCAAACTCAACCCCATGTAATATGCCCGCCTCGGCCTCCCAAAGTGCTGGGATTATAGGCGTGAGCCACCGCGCCCAGCCCATTTTTAATTTTTTTTACTTTTATTTTGCTTAAAAGTTAAAGAAATAAAGGGACACATTCCCCTTGGGAAATAAGATGATATTTCTAGTCTTTGGGCTGAAGAATTATTCCAAGTATATGCTCTTTTCATCTTTCTGAAATGCCAGGTGTTTTGAGAAGTAGGTATTTACATCTCGCGGAAAGATAAGAATTTGTCTCTCCAGCTAGATTAGAGGAACTGACCAGCTGGTTATTTTGGCAAATCAGCATCCACATCAAGGTGACTCTCCTCTGAGAGAAACTGATGAAGTGTTCAAATCTGCTAGAAAGGTCTGATGTTCCATGATCACTATAATATATAGATCCCATAGCAGGACAAGGAGCTGTATAGTTTGAGTAAAATATTTGAATACTTCGCAGAGACAGATGAGTTATGCTTTTTTAGGCTTTAAAAACCTGTTTTCTTAGGAAGCTGCCTTGGAAAGACACAGCTAGATGTTACCTTCCTATCAGCTAAGTGAATATCCAAAACTCACTGGAGGGAAAAGGCAGTGCTGGGTAGAACAGAGTTTGACAGAAAATGACAGATAGGTCACTGGAATATGTGCATTTTAAAACACTGGTTTTTTCCCACAGCTAGAAATTGCAGTTTTAGTGACATAGTATAATAAGAGGTCATTTTCCCCCCTCTCGGTCTTCACTTTTAAAAACTCATCCAAAAGTTGTGTAAAATTGAATACTCTTGAACCCTTGGAGGATCAAGACCTGCCAATGAATGAGTTTGATGAGTCTGAGGAGGAAGAAATGATTACTGTAGTCCTTGAAGAAGCCAAAGAGAAGTGGGATTGTGAATCTATTTGTAGTAAGTATATTCACTTTATGATAGTAATTTTAAAGTATTAAAGTATATCAACTTTAGTCTGGGTGCGGTGGCTCATGCCTGTAATCCCAGTACTTTGGGAGGCTGAGGCAGGTGGATCACCTGATGTCAGGAGTTCAAGACCAGCCTGGCCAACATGGTGAAACCCCGTCTCTACTAAAAATACAAAAATTAGCCAGGCATGGCGGCGGGCACCTGTAATCCCAGTTACTCGAGAGGCTGAGGCAGGAGAATAGCTTGAACTCGGGAGGTGGAGGTTGCAGTGAGCCGAGATCACGCCATTGTACTCCAACCTGGGCAACAAGAGCGAAACTCTAAAAAAAAAAAAAAACATATATCAACTTTGAAAAAATACATATATTTTAATAAGAGTTACGCTTTTAGGAAATTGGTGAAAAATTATTTGAAAGAGTAATATTCCAATATTGAGTTGTAAGCAATTTATAAAACATTGATCAGAGACTCTAATGTTATTTTGCACTATGAAAACACAAGGTCAGAAATATAGTAGGAATTCAGTAATGCTTGGTGGAACTGAAAGTGTGCTTATTGATACATGACTTTTATTTGTTTTTTTAGGTACATACTCAAATTTATATAACCATCCACAGCTTATCAAGTATCAACCAAAGGTAAGTCCTAGTGTGCTAAGCTATTTGAAGGATGAAGTGCCTAAAAAATAGAGTACACATTTTCGCTCAGTAACTTTTTATCTTTGTGGCTAGCAGTGATATTAGGAAAAGCAGCAACAGTATGCCATTAATGTGCTATTTTTTAATAGGAATGAGAAATAACTCTAGTACCATTTTATCTGTATTTCAGCCCAAACAAATTCGAATATCTTCTAAAACAGGAATACCTCTCAATGTCTTACCAAAGCAAGGACTCACAGCAAAGCAAGCTGAAAGAATACAGATGATTAATGGCAGTGACCTTCCTAAAGTATCAACCCAGCCACGTTCTAAAAACGAAAGCAAAGAAGATAAAAGAGCAAGAAAGCAAGCTATCAAAGAAGAGCGCAAGGTAAAAAATATTTTTCAAATGTGAGATTTACAAAGAGCTGGTGGAGGGGAAATTAGGGGAATTTTGTAAAAGCAGCCTGTATCAGGTTAAAGATATGAGTAATACAAGTATATTCTTGTACTTACAACAGGAACGAAGAATGGAGAAGAAAGCTAACAAGTTAGCATTTAAACTGGAGAAAAGAAGGCAAGAAAAAGAGCTGCAGAACTTGAAGAAGAATGTTGAGGGACTAAAGCTATAGACAGTAGAGCATACAGGGCAAGGCACTTTATTAGGGGCTCTTCATTATCTTTAGTCATTGACTAGAACCTTCAGAAAGACAAAACTGTTTGCCATTTTACTGGCAGATAAGAAGAAAATACAGTATTTGTATTATTTTTATACCAGCAAGTGTCCCCTGCCAGCTGTCTTGTAAATACTGTAATGTTTTAATTTTTAATATTTTAAGCTTACATTTGCTCTGAAATAAATGACTTCATGAATGTGAAATGTTTGGATAAATTAAAGGAAAATATCTTCATAACTTGAATGGAATTGTATTCATTTATTTGTATGGTTGTCATAGTTGTTTTTTGCAGATGTTTTCAAATATTTCTTTGAATCCTCTCCATGCCTTTTCAGGAATTACGTGGTTTAATTTGCTGTAAATAGAAATGTGGCCTGGTTAAACTCAATTTTGAAATGCTGACTTTATTCTGTTTAGTGTAAGATGAGTTTTTCTGAGAAGTTTCCACTGTTAGGAAGCTAAGTTTTCCCTTGCTGTATACAAAGGACTATATCAAAAGGGTGGTAAAACTGAATATTAAGGTTCTTAAGATTCATATTTCCTGTTATATTACTGGATGACTTGCTTTTGGGATTTAGGAACAGTGAAGGCAGGAAACAGAATAGTCAAGGAAGTAAGAAAACTTATTTAGCTTCAGTGAGTCCCTAGGTCAAAATCAGATGTATTTATTTCAGTTTAAACTGGAGAGTTTGCCTTTTCAACATTAGTTAATCCTTGGAACCATTCATACTTGATTAAAATACATAGTTGAAAACTTTCCCTGTTTTTGATGAGTTGATTTTTGTTTTAACTGATTCAAACTTTTTCAAGGTTTAGGCAATGACATCATCACAGTTGTTGATTATTTGGTAAACTGTGACTTCTTGCAACAGATTAGTGGCCCTGGTTTATGTTCTTGTCTAGTATGTTGTTATCTAGACTAAGCTGTAAAAATCTGTGAACACTGTTGCTCTGAGTTAGGAACAGAATGGCTGGGGCAGAACCATTTTTGGCAGGTGAGCTGCACTTGATATCTAAATTATTAGAAAATTGCCTTCATCTGTAATCATTTGCTTATGGCTTTTCCAAAGCTGGTAGGTATTAGCTTGTTCTACCATGTGTGATCTGTTTAAATCTAAGTACTGTAGGATTTTTAAAGAGTTGTCAAAACTGATGGCATTAGGTATTCTACCAACATAGGCTAGAAAAAAATCTTAACTGGAGCTTGTCATTGCAGAAGTAGGATACGGGAGAGAATGTGTTTAAATGCCAGCCTGTGAAGTAAAGGGTCAGATGATGGTTTATGTCAATATTGAGAACGTAAGTACTAAAAGGATTGGCCATTTATTTTGATAGCTGTCTCAACTGAAGATTCTCAAAAACAGCAAGAGTCTTAAAGGCATTGGATGTTCCTTTGTCATGTTACTGAAATTCTGTGTTATGAGGTGCTAACTTTACCTCACTTTGTTTAAATCCATATATTATATATTTTGCAATTAAGAGAAAAAGACTAGGCCATGAGTCTTGATGAAACATATTGTGATTTAGGCAGATTATACTCCAAACTTAAATATTTTAATTTTATTCTGAAGAACAAATTCATGATACTTTAAATGAATTTTCTGATATCTTTGTTGTCTAAAAATCTATAAATGATGATTGGGAACTGATCATAAAAGCTCCGTGTTAAATGTTGGGAGCCCAAGAGATCAGAGGGTTTTTGCTTTCAGGAGCCACATGGTCTGAGGAGGCAGGATAGGTGCAACGAAATGTAACTAGCGATACTATCACTGTTGTGGTAAGTACCACTTTAAATGAGAATCTTGGTACTTGCTGTTCCCTGGAAGTGCTCTCACTGCAGACAGACCTTCCTCATGGTTGGTGCTCAGCTGTCACCTTCACTATAGGCTATTCCCTGAGCTTGTATTTAAAAATACTGCATGCATCCCTCCCTTGCATCCTTGACCTGCCCTCCCTGGTTTATGTTCTCCACAACCTCTGTTGACACAGAGAACTGGTTTTCAGTCTCCTCTTGCAGGACAAACCCTGAAGGCACAGTGTTTTATTTATTGCTTTATCCTCAGGTCTGGAATGGTGCCTGGCATTCAGTATACAGTCACAAAGTAGTGTATGGATGAATGGATACATGGGAAAGATTTCAGAAAAGAATTAAATGTGGAGAAAACCATAGCAGGGCCTAGACTCACTGGGGTTAGGGAGGAGAGAAAGGCCTAAGAGATCCCAGGCAGGGGCCAAAATGTTGAAGAATTTGTATCTTAAACCTTTTTTGTTTTTTTGTTTTTTTTTTTGCCAAGATGGAGTCTTGCTCTGTCACCCAGGCTGGAGTGCAGTGGTGCAATCTCAGCTCACTGCAGCCTGCAACTTCCGGGTTCAAATGATTCTCCTCCCTCAGCCTCCCGAGCAGCTGGGATTACAGGTGTGCGCCACCACGCCCAGCTAACTTTCGTATTCTTAGAGACAGGGTTTCACCATGTTGGCCAGGCTGGTCTCGAACTCTTGACCTTGTGATCTGTCCGCCTCAGCCTCCCAAAGTGCTGGGATTTCAGGCATGAGCCACCAACACCCGGCCCACCTATTTTGTTTAAGCACTGCCTGTGACTGGTGTTAAAACCACCTGGATATTGTGGTACCACAGATGCTCCTTGACTCATGGTGGGATTATGCCCTGATAAACCCACCATAAGCTGAAAACATGGTAAGTCAAAAATGCATTTACTATACTTAACCTACTGAATATCATAGTTCAGCCTAGCCTACCTTAAACTTGCTCAGAATACTTTCCATTAGCCCACAGTTGTGCAAAATCATCTGGCAATACAGTACGCTGTAGAGTTACCAGTTTGCCCTCGTGATCACGTGGCTGGCTGGGAGCAGTGGCTCGCCACTGCCGCCCAGCATAATGAGAGAGGATTGTACCACTTTCTACTGAATACATACTGCTTTCTCACCATCATGGAAAAATTGTGAAGTTGAACCATCATAAGTTGAGGACCATCTGTACTGTTACTTTACAAGTCTGAGTGTCTGAAGTGCAGTTACCGCTTGTGTGTATTACCTGTGATGCCCTGTATCTACACCTCCATTGTGATGTCGTCAAGTCACCTCAGTTGAAAGAACTCTAACCTCTTGTAACTTTACTGTTATGTTTTCAATACTTTTATGTTACTTCTTCATGTGGGTTGACATTGCTATGCTTTATCAGTCTTTTTCCAGTTAGAGGGCAGAGAAGGTAGAAATTCTAATGGCCTTGCATTTTTATTGTGAAGCTTACAGGAGAATGTTTAAAGCAAACACAGGGCCACTGTTCAAGTTAAGAAATACAACATAGAAGTCCCCAGTGAATCCATCCTTGATTTCATGTCACTCTTTGCCCTCAGGTAATCCAGCTGTCATGCAAGTTGAACATCTCTAATCCAAAATCCAAAACGTTGAGTACCAATGTGAGACAACAAATAAAAAACACCACGCATAAGTACTTAATACAAGCTTTGTTTCATGCACAAAATTATTTAAAATATTGCATAAAATTACTTTCAGGCTGTGTGTATAAGGTGACATCTAAAGTGTTTAGACTTGGGTTCCATCCCCATGATATCTTGTTCCAAAATCTGAAAAAAAAAAATCTGCAACACTTCTGGTCCCAAGCATTTTGGATAAGGGATACTCAACCTGCATTAAGTATTTCCTTCTTTTTTAAAGCTACTTGTATAGTATCCCTAAACACAACACCTTTTTTCATTTTGACAACTGAAAAAAACAAACCTAGCTTTTTGAGGGCAGTATTTGCTACCAATTAGATGAAAGCTTCCTAGGGAAGATGAACTGTGAACAGTCCCTGGGTCTGACTTCGACTTCTAGAGTTTACGGGAACCCATGTTTACATGTCAGTGAGCAAGGTGATGAGTGAGTTTTAGGGAACAAGTCACAGTTTAGGCATCCAGGATGTGCAGAAATATGCTTAAAGGATTGTATTCTTGTTTTATATTTTCTGCTTCTAAACTCACCCTGACCTCTCAAGATCAATGCAGAACCTTCCTGTGGGGTGAAATGAGTGTCTCCAACTGATCTAGAGATCAGGATATGGAAGGGAGAGCAGGCACTTTATTAGAATGTGGCCAAACATGCCAAGTGTAGAACACAATGGGAGCCAAGACTTCCTTGAATATACTATCTTGAGATTATGAAGGCAGTGAATATGTTAGTCATGATAGCCTTCAACACATCTGTTTCTTTAATCACACACCTCAAACCTCGACTGGTTGCTCTTTGGTTGTGGTGCCTAACTATCATACTGAGAATTCTCTTTTCTCTATCCATTGTATAATTGCCTTTTCCTATATCTCATTCACATGCTTGTGGATCACATCCTCCAGTAATTCATGAAATGGGGTACAGGGGATGTAGACTTTTTGGGAACTTGGATGTCTGGAAATATATTCTACTCTTATCCTTGATTGACAGCTTGACTGGATATAGAATTCTTGGTTGTAGATTACCTCAGAAGTTTAAAGGGTTTTTCCCATTAGTTTCCATTTCCAATTTTGCTTTTTGGAAATCTGAAGCCATCCTGATTGCTGATTGTTTGTATCTAATTTTTCTGTGGAAGTCTGTAGAATCTGTCTTCAGTATTCTGAAACTTCCATTTTACTGAGTATTTTAAATCAGAAGGTGTATTAGGGTTCTCTAGAGGGACAGAACTAATAGGATAGATCTATATATAAAGGGGAACTTATTAAGTATTAACTCACAATCACAAGGTCCTACAATAGGCCGTCTGCAAGCTGAGGAGCAAGGAGAACCAGTACAGTGCCCAAACTGAAGAACTTGGGAGTCTGATGTTTGAGGGCAGGAAGCATCCAGCACAGGAGAAAGATGTAGGCTGGGAGGCTAGGCCAGTCTAGTCTTTTCACATTTTTTTTTTCTGCCTACTTTAGATTAGATCCACGCTGGCAGGTGACTAGATGGTGCCCACCCAGATTAAGGATGGGTCTGCTTTCCCCAGCCCACTGACTCAAATGTTAATCTCCTTTGGCAACACCCTCAAAGACACACCCAGGATCAATAACTTTGCATCCTTCAATCCAATCAGGTTGACACTCAGTATTAACCATCACAAGTCCACCTCTTGTCAACTTGAACCCATATCCATCTCCTGAGATCATACGTAATCTCCAAATAAAGACGATAATGAGGTCATAATTACGCCTAACGTAATACAACTATCCCTCCTACAATCAGAAATGCACCAATCCCCAACCCAAATACTATTACTATACTATATAGTATACTTACATACTATACTATATACTACATATAAGTACACTATATGTAAGTATACTATATAGTATATTATATACTATACTATATACTATATAGTATGTAAGTATACTATAGTAAGTATAGTATATAAGTATACTATAACAATACTTAAATGGTGATGTGAAGTCAATAAATCATGTCAATGATGAAAGAAAAAGGAAATAAAATGAAGATATCTTCTTAGTACAAGTGTGTACGTGCACAAACATGGTTTTAACAAAAGAAGGAGGAAACACTCATGACAATTACAGTCCTCGTTTCTGCAGCTGGTCAAGTGGTCATAGCTGATATTGATGACTACATTCTTCTACTACCCATTCTGTATTCCCTTTGCCTTCAGCAAGCACCTCAGCAGGTTATGGTTTTTTCCTGGTGGAGTGACCCAAACCTTCATTCCTGAAGGGTCTGGGCCATTTGTAGTTCTGCCTGGATTGGGCTGTTGTAGTTTCCCATTGACCTTAATCACAGGGCATGGTAATACTAAGAGACACCCTAATGAATCTCCTGTATTCCATGCATACTCTTCCTTACCTCTGTTGTGGAATAGTAGAGCATACATGGCCTTCTAGAGAACTTTACCCAGCCCTTCAAAGTATTGTCACCTAGTTGGTGTTGTGATTGTGACTTCAAAAGGCCATTCCACTGTTCTATAAATCCAACTGCTTCAGGATGAGGAAGAACATGGTGAGACCAGTGAATTCCATGAGCATGAGCCCACTGCCACACTTCTTTAGCTGTAAAGTGAGTGTCTTGGTCAGAGGCAATGCTTTGTGGAATACCATGACAGTGGATAAAGCATGCTATGAGTCCACGGATGGTAGTCTTGGCAGAAGCATTGCATGGAGGATAGGCAAACCCATATCCAGAGTGAGTGTCTATTCCAGTGAGGAGAAACCTCTGCCCTTTCCATGATGGAGGAGGTTCAACATAATCAACCTGCCAGCAGATAGTTGGCTGATCACCCTGAGAAATGGTGCCATATCGAGGTCTCAGTGTTGGTCTCTGCTGCTGGAAAATTGGGCACTCAGCAATGGCTGTAGTCAGGTCAGCTTTGGTGAGTGGAAGTCCATGTTGCTGAGCCCATGCATAACCTGCATTCCTGCCACCATGGCCACTTTGTTCATGGGCCCATTGGGCGACGACAGGGTTGGCTGGGGAAAGAAGCTGAGTGGTGTCCACAGAACAGGTCATCCTATCCACTTGATTATTAAAATCCTTCTCTGCTGAGGTCACCAGTTGGTGAGCATTCACATGGGATACAAATATCTTCCCAGTTTTTGACCCCTCAGAGAGGTCCATCCACATACCTCTTCCCCAAATTTCTTTGTCACCAATTTTCCAAGCATGCGTCTTCCAAGTCCCTGACTATCCAGCCAAACCACTGGCAACAGCCCATGAATCAGTATATAATCACACATCTGACCATTTCTCCTTTCATGCAAAGTGCACAAGCAAGTGCACTGATTAAAGTTCTGCCCACTGGGAAAATTTTCCCTCACCGCTTTCAGGGATGTCCTAGAAAGGCAGCTGTCCACTTTTGGGTGGTGCCTCCATATTGTGCAGAACCATCTGTGAACCATACTCTAGTCTTTTTCTGTCAACTGATCATAGGGAATGCCCCATGAAGCATCGGTGCAGGCTGGGGGAGAGAAGGCAGGGTGGCAGGAGTGGAGACCATGGGCATTTGAGCCACTTCCTCATCTAAGTTACTTGTGCCTTTAGGACCTGCTTGAGCCCGATCACGTATGTACCACTTCCATTTGATGATGGAATGCTGCTGTGCATGACCTACTTTATGGCTAGATGAGTCAGAAAACACTCAGTTCATGATAGGCAGATCAGGTTGCATGGGGGCTTGATGACCCACAGTCAGACGTTCAGTTTCACCGAAGCCCAGTATCAGGCCAAGAGCTGTCTCTCAAAAGGAGAGTGGTTATCTGCAGAAGATGGCAGAGCCTTACTCCAAAATCCTAGAGGCCTCCGCTGTGATTCACCTTTGGGGGCCTGCCAAAGGCTCTAAACAGCATCGCTATCTGCCACTGACACCTCAAGTACGTTGGATCTGCTGGGTCATATGGCCCAATTGACAGAGCAACTTGCACAGCAGCCTGGATCTATTGCAGAGCCTTCTCCTGTTCTGGACCCCACTCAAAACTGGCAGCCTTTCAGGTCACTCAATAAATGGGCCACATTAACACACCCAAATGAGAAATGTGTTGCCTCCAAAATCCAAATAGACCCACTAGACATTATGCCTCTTTCTTGGTGGTAGGAGGGGCCAAATGCAGCAACTTATCCTTCACCTTAGAAGGAATATCTTGACAGGACCCATAGCACTGGGCCCCTAGAAATTTTATTGAGGAAGAAGTTCCCTGAATTTTCATCAGATTTCCCATCCTCTGGCACACAAATATCTTACCAATAAGTCCAGTGTGTTTACTACTTCTTGCTCACTGGATCCAATCAGCATAATGTCATCAATGTAATGGACCAGCGTGATATCTTGTGGAAGCAAAAAATGAGCAAAGTCTCTCTGAATAAGATTATGACACAAAGCCAGAGAGTTAATATACCTCTGAGGTAGAACAGTAAAGGCATATTGCTGGCCTTGCCAGCTGAAGGCAAATTGCTTCTGGTGGGCCTTATGGACAGGAATGGAGAAAAGGGCATTTGCCAAGCCAATGGCTGCATACCAGGTACCAAGAAATGTGTTAATTTGCTCAAGCAGTGAAACCACATCTGGTACAGCAGCTGCAGTTGGAGTCACCACTTGGTTAAGCTTATGATAATCCACTGTTATTCTTCCAGATCCATCTGTCTTCTGCACAGGCCAAATGGGAGAGTTGAATAGGGATGTGGTAGGAATCACCACCCCTGAGTCTTTCAAGTCCTTAATGGTGGCACTAATCGCCACAGTCCCTCCAGGGATGTGATACTGTTTTTGATTTACTATTTTTCTAGGTAAAGACAGTGCTAGTGGCTTCCATTTGGCCTTTCTCACCATAATAATCCTCACCCGACCAATCAGGGAGCCAATGTGGGGCTTCTGCCAGCTACTAAGTATGTCTATGCCAATTTTGTATTCTGGCGCTGGGGAAATGACCCGGATGGTCCAAGAACCCACTGGACCCACTGTAAGTCGGACCTGAGTTGAAACTCCATTATTACCTGACTTCCATAAGCCCGTACTTTAACTGGAGGACCATAATGATGTTTTGGGTTCCCTGAAATCAACATCAGCTCAGACCCAGTATCCAGTAGTTCCCAAAATATCTGATCATTTCCCTTTCCCCAGTGCATAGTTACCCTGGCCAAGAAGGCCAGAGGTCTTCTTGGGGAAGGATGGGAGAAAGATTAACAGCATAAATTGTCAGTAGTGTAATGGAGTCCTTTTTCAAAGGGACACGGCCTCCCCTTCCTTCAAGCAGCTCTGGGTCTGTAAACTGGCTCAAGTCTGGAAATTAAGGGGCCATGATTCTCTGTTTTTATAATTCAGATTGGTCTTTTGTTCATTCGACCTAGAAGTTTTCTGCTTATATAAATTAAGTAAAAATGCAGTAGGCTTCGTATCAATTTCACTTCTAGAAACACTGTGATTAATTAGTCAGTGCCAGAGTACTATATGAGTCAGACTATTCTGATTGTTGCCACTTTGCCTCTGTACTCCATTACAGTAGCTATGTGCACCTTGCCTTTGATGGCTGAGTGCTGCCACTTGACCCCTGCCACCTTGGGATCCAAATATTCCCACTGTATTTATTTCTTACTTTTTAAATTTATGTTTTAGTCTGTTTTCATGCTGCTGATAAAGACATACCTGAGACTGGGAAGAATAAGAAGTTTAATCAGACTTAACAGTTCCACATGGCTGGGGAGGCCTCAGAATCATGGCAGAAGCAAAATACATTACTTACATGGTGGCAGCAAGAGAAACTGAGGAAGAAGTAAAAGTGGAATCCCTGATAAACCCATCAGATCTCATGAGACTCATTCACTATCACGAGAATAGCATGGGAAAGACCAGACCGCACTTAGTTATCTTCCTCTGGGTCCCTCCCAAAACACATAGGAATTCTGGGAGATAAAATTCAAGTGGAGATTTGGGTAGGGACACAACCAAACCACATCATTCTGCTCCTGGCTCCTCCAAATCTCATGTCCTCACATTTCAAAACCAATCATGCCTTCTCCACCGTCTCCCAAAGTCTTAACTCATTTCAGCATTAACCCAAAAGTCCACAGTCCAAAGTCTCATCTGAAACAAGACAAGTCCCTTCCACCTATGAGCTGTAAAAATCAAAAGCAAGCCAGATACTTCCTAGATAAAATGGGGGTACAGGTATTGGGTAAATACAGCCATTTCAAATGGGAGAAACTGCTCAAAAAAAAAGGGGTTACAGGGCCCAAGCAAATGTGAAATCCAGCAGGGCAGTCAAATTTTAATGTTCCAAAATGATCTCCTTTGACTCCATGTCTCACATCCAGGTCATGCTGATGCAAGAGGTGGGTTCCCATGGTCTTGGGCAGCTCTGCCTCTGTGGCTTTGCAGGGTACAGCCTCCTTCCTGCCTGTTTTCATGGGCTGGTGTTGAGTGTCAGTGGCTTTTCGAACCACACAGTTCAAACTGTCAGTGGATCTACCATTCTGGGGTCTGGAGGATGGTGGCCCTCTTCTCACAGCTCCACTAGGCAGTGCCCCAGTAGGGACTCTGTGTGGAGATTCCAACCCCAGATATCCCTTCCTCACTGCCCTAGCAGAGGTTCTCCATGAGTGCCCCGCCCCTGCAGCAAACTTTTGCCTGGGCATCCAGGTGTTTCCATACATCTTCTGAAATCTAGGGGGACGTTCCCAAACCTCAGTTTTTGACTTCTGTGCACTCGTAGGCTCAGCACCATGTGGAAGCTGCCAAGGCTTGGGGCTTCTACCCTCTGAAGCTACAGCCTGAGCTGTACATTGGCACCAATCAGCCACAGCTGGAGTGGCTAGAACACAGGGCACCAAGTCCCTAGACTGTACATGGGGACCCTGGGCCCTGCCCCATAAAACCACATTTTCCTCCTAGACCTCTGGGCCTGCAATGGATGGGAGGGGCTGCTGTGAAGGTCTCTGACATGGCCTAGAGACATTTTTTCCATGGTTTTGGGGATTAACATTAGACTCCTTGCTACTTATGCAAATTTCTGCAGCCAGCTTGAATTTCTCCTAAAAAAAAAATGGGTTTTTCTTTTCTACTGCATCATCAAGTTGCAGATTTTCTGAACTTTTATGTTGTTTCCCTTTTAAAATGGAATGCTTTTAACAGCACCCAAGTAACCTTTTGATGCTTTGCTACTTAGAAATTTCTTCCCCCAGATACCCTAAATCATCTCTCTCAAGTTCAAATTTCCACAAATCTCTAGGACGGGGCAAAATGCCACCAGTCTCTTTGATAAAACATAACAAGAGTCACCTTTTCTCCAGTTCCCAACAAATTCCTCATCTCCATCTGAGACCACCTCAACCTGGACCTTATTGTTCATATCACTATCAGCATTTTTGTCAAAGCCATTCAACAAGTCTCTAGGAGGTTCCAAGCTTTCCCACATCTTCCCGTCTTCTTCTGAGCCCTCCAGACACAACCTCTGCCTGTTATCCAGTTCCAAAGTCACTTTCACATTTTTGGGTATCTTTTCAGCAACACCCCACTCTACTGGTACCAATTCACTGTATTAGTCTGTTTTCACAATACTGATAAAGACATACCTGAGACTGGGAAGAAAAAGAGGTTTAATTGGACTTACAGTACCACATGGCTGGGGAGGACTCAGAATCATGGCAGGAGGTGAAAGGCACTTCTTAGATGTTGGCAGCAAGAGAAAATGAGGAAGAAGCAAAAGTGGGAACCCCTGAAAAATCCATCAGATCTCATGAAACTCATTCACTATGAGGAGAATAGCATGGGAAAGACCAGCCCCCATGATTCAATTACCTTCCCCTGGGTCCCTCCCACAACATGTGGGAATTCTGAGAGATAAAATTCACATTGAGAGTTTGGTGGGGACACAGACAGATCATCAATTTATTTATTTATTCTTTTATTTATTTTTTTGTTTTTGAGATGAAGTATCTTTCTGTTACCCAGACTGCAGTGCAGTGACATAATCTTGGCTCACTGCAACCTCCACCTCCCAGGTTCAAAGGATTCCCTGCCTCAGCCTCCTGAGTATGTGGGACTGCAGGTGCCCAGCACCACACCCAGCTAATTTTTGTATTTTTAGTAGAGATTGGATTTTATCATGTTTGCCAGGGTTGTCTTGAACTCCTGACCTTAAGTGATCTGCCCACCTCAGCTTTCCAGAGTGCTGGGATTACAGGCATGAGCCACCACTGCACCTGGCCTATTCCCATTGTATTTAAATTTTGTAGTTGGGTGACTGTGTATCCCACTGTTAGATCTGACATATAGAGAAGGGCAATTACAAGACTCTTCAAAGATGCAGGTGCTGCCCTCTCAAATCTGTTTCACAAGGCATTGGTCAAGGGTATATTTTCTGGACCCTCCTGGATGGGATGAGTAGGTCTAAAAGGACTAATCCACCCCACCATCCCTAAGCTTTTGGGTCCCTTCTTCTACATTAAACCAAGGGAGATCAGGCATTTCCAGCTTGCTCACAGTGGGCCATCTTTTAATCCGTATTTCAGCTAACCAAGCAAATAAACTGTTAAGATTTTTTTAAAACTCCCTGATCTGCAACATTAAATGCAGAGTCTCTATTTAGTGTCCCCCAATCTATAAATTCAGCCTGATCCAACTCTGTGTTCCTTCCACTATTATCCCACACCCTTAATATCCATTCCCATGCCTGTTCTCCAGATTTCTGTTTATGTAAGTTAGAAAACAGTTCTTTTTGAGTGTATCACACCTCTCATGGGTCACATTCTCAACCTCACTTCTAGGGCCCGCCAAGACTTTTGTCTATTTATAGATCTAGAAGCAAACAGAGGTGTTGGGGGTGGTTTCTGAGGAGAATCAACATTATCTTGCCTGGCAACTGCCTTGGGGGAGGCCATAACTGTTGCCTCAGGCAGCGCAGGGTTTATCTCTTCAGACAAAGGTGGAAAGGCTGATGGCAGCATGGGTCAGGGAAGGGATGTTGCCACTACTGGGGATGGGGAAGCTGTTTCTTCTGGCAAAAAAGGTCCATCAGAGTTTACAAACTCAGTGTCCCCAGCTTCATCAGGGTACTCCCACATGTCCCCATTCAAAGTTGCAGGGTCTCATTCTTTTCCAACCAATGACCTCACTTTAACAGCAGACACCTGGCGAGGCTGTGCATGCACCTTTCATTGCAGCTCAGCCACTTGCATGATAAAAGCTTGTATCTGTTTTTCCATAATTTCAGCTCTTTCTCTAAAGGAGATAAGACTCTCACTCTGGGCAATCTTAGCAGATTTGAGGCTAAGTATCTGCTTCTGAAGCTGGGAGTTAAAAATCCTTGAATTCATCATTTTCTTTCATCACTTTGTCCACTGAACTTAGGAGCAACTAACCAGCTTCATTATGTTCCTTGGTTCTCCACACATGGTCAAAGGTATTACGTATAGAGTCACTAAACTCCTTGCCTCTCACGAGCAATGAATCAGGTGTGTCAAATGCATTATTATTATTATAACTCTCTAAACAGTTCATGCCAAGGACTATCAGTGTTTTTCATACTATTAGAAGTAGAGTCCTTAGCATTTCTGGATCTAATTACATTAAGCAGCCAACTCCAGAAACCCCAAAACTGATGAAAGAACTCCATTCTTAATATTCTGTTCTTCTAGAACTCCTGGTACAAAAATCTGTATTAGTCAGGGTTCTCTAGAGAGACCGAACTAATAGGAAATGTATATAAAGGGAAATTTATTAAGTATTAACTCACATGATCACAAGGTCCCACAATAGGCCGTCTGCAAGCTGAGGAGAAAGGAGAGCCAGTCTGAGTCCCAAAACTGAAGAACTTGGAGTCTGATGTTCAAGGGCAGGAAGTATCCAGCACGGGAGAAAGATGTAGGCTAGGAGGTTAGGCCAGTCTAGTTTTTTCATATTTTTCTTCCTGCTTTATATTCTAGCCTTGCTGGCAGCTGACTAGATTGTGCCCACCCAGACTGACAGTGGGTCTGCCTTTCCCAGCCCAATGACTCAAGTGTTAATCTCCCTTGGCAACACCCTCACAGGCACACCCATGATCAATACTTTGCATCCTTCAATCCGATCAAGTTGACACTCAGTATTAACCACCACAGGAGGTTTATGTCCTTCTTTTTTGGAAATAATTTAAAAATATTTTTATTCTCTTCCTCATATTTTCTCCTTTTTCTCTCTTGAAGTATTATTTGGAGTAGACCCGTCTGGACCAGTATTCTACTTTGCTTGTTTCTTTGCCATTTCTATGCCATTTTACTTTACTTTCTGGGAGATTTTCCTAATTTTATCTTTCAACTCTCTATTGAGTTTTTCTCCTAAAGACTTTTTTAATTTCTAAGAGTTATAATTTTCCTTTAATTTTTTTTTTTGTCTGTTTTGGACTTACCTGCTAGAGACATTCTTCAAATCTTTGGAAATTCCTGTCTGTTTGTTCATCATTAAGACTGGAAGAGGAAAAACATGGAAATAACGAACAAGTGAGCAGTATTTCATGACCAAGCTGTAGTGTAGGGTGGTCTGAGTGAGCTGTTCGGGAATCTCCCAATATCAGTGTCTTTACATATTTGCTAGTGGAATAATTTGATTCCCAGGGAAGTTACATTTTGCCCTGAGGGCAAGGGTTTGGCAAGCAGAGTCCTCTAAGCCAAGTAGAAGAAGATGGGCATGTGAATATTCTCTGCTTTCAATATCACTATTCATGAAATTAATCACTAGATTGTATATATGTACCCATATACATGTATATATAGACATGCATACATATATAGCTGATTCTTGTTATTCATGGATTCCCTATTTGCAAATTTACCTACTTGCTAAAACTTACTTGTAACCCTAACATCAGTACTCATGGCACTTTTATCGTCATTTGCAGACATGCACATAGTGATAAAAAAGTTGAGTCATCCAGCACATTTTCCCAGCTGAGGCTGAACAAGGTAATACTCTACTTTCTAGTTTTAATGCTCATAATGTACTCAAGTTCCTTCCATGGGCCATTTAGTGCCACATTTTCCACATTTTTGTGCTTTTTCTTTGGTGATTTCACTGTTTAAAATGGCCGTGTTAGTGGCTCACACCTGTAATCCAAGTACTTTGGGAGGCTGAGGCAGGAGGATCACTTGAGGCCAGGAGTTCGAGACCAGCCTGGCCAACATGGTGAAACCCCATCTCTACCAAAAATACAAAAAATTAGCCAGGTGTGGTGATGTGGGCCTGTGCTCCCAGCTACTCGGGAGGCTGAGGTGAGAGGATTGCTTGAATCCAGGAGGCAGAGATTGCAGTGCGCCAAGATCGCACCACTGTACACCAGCCTGGGTGGCAGAGCAAGACCTTGTCTCAAAGGTGGAAGGGGATGGGGAAAGGCCACCTAGCACAGTGCTGAAGTTCTGTCTGGTGTTCCTAAGCTGAAGGCTGTGATTTGCCCTAAGGAGAAAATATGTGCATTAGGTAAACATTCAGGCATGAGTTACAGTGCTGTTGGCATGAGTTCAACATTACTGAATCAACACTGTAAAGAAGGTGTCTTTAAACAGAAATACACATAAAACAAGGTTTTTGTATTGATCCATTAACAAAAAAAGACGGAAACCTAACTCTGTATTTCCCCTAGTAGCCACAGTTCAGTATTTGCTAATTCAGTGCTCACAGTGACTTTATAGAACTTAACTACCAAAAATAATGAGAATTGACTGTATGTATGTCTGTATCTATACCTACCTGTTTTTGCTGTAGGATTCATACCTTCAGACGTGCCTCATATTGACTAATGCACAGACTGCTTATTTTTACCTTTCCAGAAAGCAGAATCACCTAGAGATGGGGAAGGGCATGTATCCAAGGAGCAGGAGAGTTGCGGTGTGGGGCAGGGGTTGGGGTCGGGGCATGATCTAGGAATCTTAACTTCTTTCAAAGAGCTTTCCCCTTGGTCCTCCATGTTTTGACAGTCTCTTCCTCCTCATTCGCCTGCCCCAGTTGTAGAGGTACATGCTGTCCAGGAGTTCCTGTGACTTTTAAGAGTCTGTAGGGTGCATCTGGATCGTTCTCAGTTCTCCCTTACTGTTAGTTTGGGAAGTAGAGTTTGGTGTTGCTTTAAGTCCTCCAAGTCAGTTACAATGTCTATTAGCTTTCCAAATTTTAGGTTTCTTGTTTTCTTTCCTCCCTGTCCTATGTTTCTATGTCCCTTTGTCCCTTTACTGTAGCTTTGTTGGGGTTTAGGGAGAAAGCAAAATTAGATGGGAAGCTCTAAATTAGATAGGATCTGCTATCCTAACTGAGTCTTAATTCTTTTTCTTGTCTCATGACTCATGTTCCTGAGATAAATTTTATTGATAAATTGAGGCCATTATTCCACCCCCTTGCCATAGGGCCTTGGAAGATGTTGATATTGCTAAATATTTGCATGTTCTGGACTGCAAAGAACTTAAGAATTCTGTGATTTGTAGGCATCTGAATGAGAAAGTGTCTTCCTTTTTCTTCTCTACCATGTTCATTTAAGAAAATGTGGATAGCTTAGTTCTCTACAAAGCACTCTTAATTTCCAGCTCAAGAAAGGGAATATCTGGTCAGAAGTAAAACTTTTTCAGTTTTAATCTAACCCTAATTCTCTCCATGCTTGTTTGTAATGTTTGTTTGTTTTTGTTTTTGTTTTTTTTCCTGCTCATGTTGTCCCTGTTTGTTTGTTTGTTTGTTTGTTTGAGATAGGGTCTAGCTCTGTTGCCCAGGCACAATCAATCATGGCTCACTGCAACCTCAGCCTCCTGGACTCAAGCAATTCTTCTTTGGCCTCAGCCTCCTGAGTAGCTGGGACCACAAGTGCATGCTACCATGCCTGGCTAATTTTTAAATTTTTTTATAGAGATGAGGGTCTCACTGTGGTTCCCAGGCTGGTATTGAACTCCTGAGCTCAAGCAACCCTCTTGCTTCAGCCTCCCAAAATGCTGGGATTATAGGTGTGAGCCACCATTCCTGGCCTATGTTTTATTTTTGATGTGTTAAACAAAGCTTTATCACTCCCAGATTACTTTCTGTTACTCATTTTTAGTGTTTTCAAAGATTACAAACCAATGTTTGAAAATAATAGCCACTATGATAGTTTACCAAGTATGATTCCAGGTAGACAGGAAAAGAAATCGCTGAGGTGATACTCATTGTTTTAGAACATCTTCTACCAAAGGGGTCCTTCTTTATTTTTTAAAAGGCACTCATTTGTTCTGATTTTTAAAACAGTAATGCATAATTCTCATTAAAAGTTTGGAAATACAGAAAACTAAAAGTAATATTCATCTTTATTCATACCCAAAGTAATTACTCTTGTGTGCCCTTCCAGTCTTTATTAGTAAATATATGAATAAAAATGTTTCATTAATATTTTTCCATGTTATTCTCCCACAAATTCCTTTAAATTAATATAAAAATGGTTCAGCAATTTTTGGCAACCTATTTCTGTCAGGGGCCAAGTAGTATAATTTTTGGCTTTGCGGGTCATATGGCCTTCATTAAAAGTATTAAAATCTGCTCTTGGAGCCAGAAAGCAGCAATAAATACTACGTATACAAATGAGCATGGCTGTGTTCCCATAAAACTTTATTTACGAAAAAAAAAAAGGCTCAGATTTGGTCCACTGGCTACAGTTTGCTGACCCCTAGATATTATTTTTAAACTTTTAATTTTGACATAATTATAGTTTTACAAAATGTTACAAAACAGCACAGAGAGATAGATGCTGGATGCCATTTACCCAGTTTTCCCCAAGTTACATCTTAAATAACTATAGTACAATATCAAAACCAGGAAACTGACATTAGTACAAGGTGTGTTCACAGTCTGCACAATTTGATAACATGCAAAACCACCTCACAATGAAGATACAGAACTATTCCATTATACAGAGATCTCCCTCATTCTAACCTCATAGAGTCACAATCACCTTCCACCTCACTCCCAATCATCTTTATCCTTTTAAAGTCTCTAATCTGTGTCCTATTTCTCTAATTTTGTCATTTTTTAATAAGTTATGCAGGTGAAATCACACAGCATGTGACCTTTGAAGATGGGCTCGTTTCACCTAATATTGAAATCAGTCCAGGTTGTTGCATGTATCAGTGGTGTTCTTTTTCAGCTGGGCACGGTGGCTTACACCTGCAATCCCAATACTTTGGGAGGCCAAGATGGGAGGACTGCTGGAACCCAAGAGTTCGAGACCAGTCTGAGCAATATAGTGAGACCCCATCTCTACAAAAAATAAAAAAAGCTAGCTGGGTGTGGTGGCACATGCCTGTTGTCCCAGCCACTCAAGAAGCTGAGGTGAGAGGATTGCTTGAGTCCAGAAGGTAGAGGCTGTAATTGGCCGTGATTGTCCCACTGTATCCTAGCCTGGGCAAAAGACCGAGGTCCTGTCTCAAAAAAACAAAAAACAAAAAAAAAAAACACGCATTTTTATTGCTGAGCAGTATTCCAGGCTCACCATTCACCTATTGAAAGGCATTTTGGGAGCTTCAAAAGGTTCTTTTAATGTTCTAGCAATCACCTATTCCATGTGATTCAATATACAAAACAAACACTGCAGACCTCATTGATCTCCATGTTTGATTCAGCTGGCTAGCTAGGTGTTCCCTTCCTTCCTTATACTCAAGCTTCTGAGTTGAATGTGGTTCAGAATGTGGTGGTCCATCTGTATCCAAGTATTGAATTGAATCATATCATTTGTATCTGTCAATATTTTAAACTCATTGAACTCACTGATTTCAACCAAAGGTCATTAATCCTCTAGGGACTTCTAGTTGCTTTGCAGGTGAGTACTAACATCTCTCTAGTTGTGGTGATGGTTGAATTAATAGTCTTAATACTTGGAAAGAGACTCAAATTCAAGTCCCAGTATTGCCACTTACTACCTACAATCGTAGAGAAGTTACCTACTTGAGCCTCCGTTTGCTCATTTGTAAAATAAAAATAGTACTAACCCTGTCTCATAGGGTCACTGTGAGGATCACATGAGATAACATAGTAAAGCACCACACAAATGTTACTGTAATATTCATAAAAATAGATTATCCTTCACTAGTGTTTTAGAAAGAGCAGCAGTAGTTTTATAATCAAGATGAGTAGTTTCAGGTTGTGGTACCCTTGCTTAAAAATATGTACACATATTTTATATACATTTATATATATTTAGATGAAGTTTTACAAACTGCACCAAAAGAACAGGGAGGGCAAGAGGTATTTCTGTGTGCTGTGATGGATGACCTGTGTTGAAAATACAATACCAATTAGCAGATGTGAGAAGAAATCATTTAAATCAACAATGTCTGTAGCAGGCTACCCATCTGCTTCCTGTTAACTAGGGCTTCCTTTTTCAAACTGTCCTTGGTTTCCATGACCCTGTTCTCTCCTGTTTCTCCTCCTGGCTTATCATCATCATTTTCTTGGCCCTAAATATAAGTTTCCCTAAGGATCATCTCTGCACTTCTCTTTCCATGACTTCTTCCCTGGCAATATCATGCCTTTACTTCATTTCTCAAAGCCTACATCTGTGTCTCTAACCCTGACCTCCCTCATTTCCATCCTGCTGGCTGGACAACTCTATTTCAACTCAGTGTTTCCAAAGCTGAGGTCATTTTTCTTCCTAAGATGGCCCTTCTTTTCAAGTTTCCTGTTTCTATCCCACACCCCAGCATCTTCTCAGTCCTTCTGCCTCTAAACGTAGAACAATCCTCAAGCATTCTTCTCTCTTTGCCACCTCCTACCCCCCACAAATCTAATTATGCTGTTGACTCTTTGATACAGAATCATTCATCTCCTCTTTCTTTTCCATTTCAGGCCTCCACCTTCAGCTTTTTTGTGTGTATGTGGGGGAGACAGGGTCTTGCTCTGTCTCCTAGGCTGGAGTGCAGTGTTACGATCATGGCTCACTGCAACCTCTGCCTCCTGGGCTCAAGTGATCCTCACCTCAGCCTCCTGAGTAACTGGGACCACAGGTGTGAGCCACCAAGCCCCACTAATTTTTTATTTTGTGTAGAGACACAATCTCCCTATGTTGCCCAAGTTGGTCTCAAATCCCTAGGCTCAAGCAATCCTCCTGCTTCAGCCTCCCATAGTGTTGGGATTACAGGCGTGAGCCACCACACCTGACCCACCTGCAGCTTTTTCCCTAAACTCCGCTTTTCTCCCACTATACTCGCAATCCATTTGCCCTTCCTTGCCTTTCTCACATCAGTCTTCCACAGTTCTGTTCTTCCAACTTAATGTCCCTTGTTACTTTCCTTGCATGTAGAGTAAAGCCCAGATGATTGGTCTAATATAAAGTCTATGCTCAGACCTCAAACTGCTGTTTTTATTAACCTAAGATATCATAGCTTTGATCAAAGTGCTTTTTAAATCTTTACAAATTTGACTCCTGATGAACCAAAAGGAAGTAATACAAAAAACCCTTTTTCAGAATTTCATAATATTTTGTTTTTCTCATGATACTTTTCTAATGTCATTCATTTATCTGCATACTTTTTTCTACACTGGTCCCATGTATGATTTCTCCCAATATTTCCACAGAATTGCATATAGCCAATATCTATTTATCGAACGAATGACTGTTTCTATGTTACAAATTCAATTCTTGCTTGGACCATGCATTCAATCAATAATTATTGAGTACCTTACTATGGGTCAAGTACTTGGAGGCATTGGGCATAAAATAGGCACATTCTCAGTCTTCATAGAACTTACCTTCTAGTAGGAATCCCAAGGATGTTACCACTGGATTATTTATGACTGACCTTATACTAAGGTATTTTTTGCTTATGTCTCAAGCAAAGTTATCAAGCACTTCATTTAAGAATATATTAAATATTAAATCAAATAATTATACTCTGGTTGCCTGAAGATATGGAATTTACTTGTTTAGTGATATGAGTTTATATCAGGAAAGGAAAACACAGGTGAGTTTACACAGGGTCTTCACAAGGGGAAGAAGCGGTTGGTGGGGAGGGAAAAGAGAGTGAGGATATCAAGCTATTGAGGTCACCTCCAGTCAGTCATTTCTTCTTGGCCAGGCAATTCCATGAAACTAACATAATGTGCTCTTGAATTTTACACAGATGGCAATCAGGAGTTATTTCCCTGTGAAGTCTGTGGAAGACGCTTTGCAGCAGATGTTCTGGTAAACATAAAGACGTTTTGTAGATGTGTTTCATTGGACTTAAATGAACTGTCAAGTCAATGAGGAGGCGGCAGTGCAAAGATTAAAGACAGATGTGGAGGGGAAGCAAGGGAAGAGGAGAAGTACATAACCTATGGCTTGTGGGCCCAGAGAACACTGAGGCAGATTGATGCTGCCTCACTCAAAAGCGACCCTGTTGAACATGGTCCTCCTGAAATGATGCCAGATGGAAGTCTCTTGGCATCGTCAGTGATCCCTCAAGAGGTTTTGGCTCTTCCGCCTTTTCTTTAAGCATCAAAAATTCAAATTTCAAGGCCAAAGCACCAGGGAAATTAGCTAGTCAAGAGGAATGAGCATTGAATTTTAGACATCTGGAAACTTGGCTTTTAGCCGCAAATTTGTCACTAATCCTGACAAGTCCTTTAACCTTCCTGTTTTCTGCTTTGCCACGTATACGGAACCTTCCAATTTCAGGGTTTTTATACCATTTGAACAAAAATGATACGTGGATGTAAGGCCTGTTCCCAGATCTAATTGTTGTCCAGATTCAAGCTAATGACATGTCAAGTCCCCTGATTGATGACTATAAAGTTGAATAAAAGCTTGATTTATTTCAAAATTAGGGAATCAAATAGATGACATGCCCCAATATTATAAAGGGGTTCCCAAGAAAGATGATTTTTTTCAAAAAGAAAATCTAAGATGATAATACAGCTGTAAGTTGGGACATTTTAGATAGAGGAGACTTATCTGGAACTTAAAGGATGTGAACTGTAAGCCTGACTACGTTTGGGACAAAAGACTATAAAATGAGGTTGTAGGTTTTATTTTTCTGGGGAATTTAAAAAACGAAACAGCTGTCTTTTAGTTAACTGTGGTTAGAGCTTCCTGAAACTAGAGGGAGAGCTTGGGGAGCTGGTTGTGGCCCTGTAGCCCACCAGTGTGTGTCACTGCCTTTGCCAGCCTGGAGCCACACCCCCGGCCGAGAATCAGTTTGAGACCTGGGAGGTTCCATTTGCAGAGGGAACTCTAAATGTCAAGTACATCTTGGATACTTTTGAGTTTCATTTTCTAAGCCTATTTCTAAGCTATGGAGGGCATTGATCAAATGATTTGATCTTTCTCTCTCCTTTAGCTTAAAATGCATGGCTTGTTCTTAGCCAGTGCAGTGATTTTTATAGAGCTTGTATTTTGTGGGGTCTTACAAAGCTACTGTGTCAATGACAACTATTACATGTCACACATCCACCAAGGGAGAGGGCAAAGGTCCCATAGTGGTACAGTAGCATACTTTATACAGATGGTACACAGGCAAAGCTCTGCGTGTTAGCTTCTCAGTTTTTGTATCAGAAATGTTGAATACCTGAAGGATTACTGGTTGGAGTAAAAAGTATACTGCCCACATTTGAGTTAAATATATGAACCCAAATTTGAAGTAAGTCTTTTAGCTATAAAGGCATTTTATTGTCTTTGCTCAAACACAGTATCTAGTTATATGTAACATGGATGAGAAGAGTCAGATGGATTCGCTCTGCTGTGACCTGTTAGAGAATGAAGTAGGCTCTGAGGAGCAAACATCGTCCCTGGAGTAGGGGCTGTTTAGGAATGCCTAGGCATTAAAAACTGATTGTGCACTTTAGAAATTCCAATCCCTACCCTTCATTTTCTAGGAAAGGCATGGACCAATATGTAAAAAACTCTTCAACAGAAAGCGTAAACCTTTCAATTCTTTGAAGCAAAGATTACAGGGCACCGACATTCCTACTGTGAAGAAGACTCCACAATCCAAGGTACTCCTGATATCTTCTTTATTGTTTGTTATTACATTCTGTGGGACTCTAAGGCCTATTTCTGGGACTTCTGGTTTCATTTTTGCTTGATAATGCAGTAATGTAACTGTAATCCACCTTTACTGTTTTCTTTATAATCTTGCTCACTTAGATTTCCAAATATACTTCAGATATTTTCCAGATGTAGCAAAAAATAATCTTGTTTATGTTTTCGTTAGAGTGGCTTTAAATCTAGCAATTAACTTGAGAAGAAAGTCACTTTTAATCTTATATTTGTCTTTCTTTAAAGTTTTATAGTTTCTTTATTTTTCTGAATTTTCTTTTGTGTTTTCCCTCACTATTGTGGCCTGCAAATTATATTACTGTATTTTCCAAACCTCTTTAAGGAGTACTTTTGAAAAAGAAACTCTCCTTTTCTCCAATTTTCACAGTTCTGTTTCCTGTGAATTCAAATTCCAGCTTTAAACAAAATTGTAATGGAGAGGTATATAGTCTAGGGTATTATTTGTTGGTTTTATTTTTTACAGTCTCCACCTGTGAGGAAGTCTAACTGGAGACAACAACATGAAGACTTTATTAACACAATCCGATCAGCAAAGCAGTGTACACTAGCCATTAAAGAAGGCCGACCCCTCCCACCTCCACCCCCTCCATCCTTGAACCCAGGTGTGTGGACATTTTGGGTTGCTTTTGAGGCTATGCTTGACTTTTGACCAAATCATCATGCCCTCTATGCACTCTGAAATTGACAATAACAATTACATAGAAGTAATTTTATTAATTATATAAAAGTAAACTTATCCTATTGTTTTCAGTTCTGCATAAAGATTCTGTCTCAACATGGGAACACCAGTGTAGCTGTGCTGTAGTATTACATAACTCCAAGGGACACCAGACACCTCTTAGCTGATAGGCATGGAGCTATGCAGAGCAAGCTAACCAACTCTGCAACAGCTCCGTCGTGTCAGATACCCACAGCTCTTTTTCTTTTCCTGGGCAAAATTCCCAAAACATGAAATTTAGCATTTTAACAATTTGAAGCTGTACAATTTAGTGGTCCACAGCTTTTTTTTTACTGGAAACATTTTATTTGAAAATTTAAAAATCTGTAGAAAAGAGGAAGGAATAGTACACATGCCCTCCACTGAAACTTGGCAATTGTTGACGTTGTTGCCATAATTTCTCCCTTTCTCTTTTTTATCTTTGGCAAAACTATTTAAAAGTAAGTTCCAAGCAACATCAATACTTTATCTTTAGCTATTTTAGTGTGTATCTCTTAAGTTCATTTTCCTGCATAATCTCAATACTATTATCACACTTGATATATATTAATATGTTTTCCCAATTACTTTAAGAATGTGTTTTAAAGCTCTCTTCTCACCCATATTCAGCCACAATCCAGGATCCAATCACAGTTTACATATTACCTTTTGTTATCTCTTCAGTCTTTATTAAATCTTGAACAACATCCCTACCAGGTTATTTATCTTTTACAACGTCTCATGTTCTGTATTTCTCCACTTATTTAGTCATATTGGTAAACTTTTTCCTCTATCTCATCTTTCTGTAAACTGGAAGTTAGGGCTAGAATCTCAATGAGATTAACATAAATATTAATATAAGATTATTAATATATCAATATTAATCTCATCAGATACAATATTTGACTTGCAAATATTGTCTCCAATTCTGTGGACTGTTTTTTCTCTCTCTCTTGATAATGGCCTTTAACACACAAAAGTTTTTTGTTTTGATGATGTCCAATGTATCTGTTTTTTCTTTTGTTGCCTGTGATTTTGATGTCATATCCAGATATTAATCACCAAATCTACATCATGAAGCTTGCCCATGCTTTCTTCTTTTGGTTTTAGCTCTTATGTTTAGATTTTTTAAAATCTATTTTAAGTCTATTTTTGTGTGTGATATAAGTTTCCAACATCATTTTTTGCATGTGGCTATCCAGTTATCTCAGCACCATTTGTTAAAAAGACTTTTCTTCCCCATTGAATAATTTTGGCACCATTATCAAAAGTCACTCAATCATATGTTTGAGGATTTATTTCTGGGCTCTCTGTTCTATTCCATTGGTCTAGATGTCTGTCTTTATGCCAGTACCAAAATGTTTTGATTACTGTAGCATTCTAGTAATTTTGACACAAGGAAGTTTGAGTTCTGCAAAATACACTCAAGATTGTTTTTGCTATTTAAGGTCCTTTGAGATTCCATATGAATTTTAGGATTTTTGTTCTGTTTCTGGAAAAATATTATAATGAAATTTTGTTAGGGATTGAATTGAATATATAGAATGTTTTGGGTAGTATTGTCATCTTAATAATATTAAGTTTTCCAATCCATGAACATGGGATGTCTTTCTATTATTTACATCTTCTTTAATTTCTTTTAGCAAAATATTGTAGTTTTCAATGGACAAGTCTTTCACCTCATTGGTTAAATTTATTTCTAAGTATTTTATTCATTTTGACATTATTATAAATGGAATTTTTAACTTTCTTTTCAGATTGTTCATTTTTAGTGTATGAAAATGTAACAGATCATTGTATGTTGACTTTGTATCCTATAACTTGTGCTGAATTCATTTATAATATTATTTATGATAGTGTTTTTGTGGGATCTATAGGATTTTCTACAATAAGATTATGTCACCTGAAACAGAAATAATTTTACTTCTCTCTTCCCAATTGATATGTCTTTTATTTCTTTTTCAAACCTAAATCCTCTGGCTAGAACTTTTAGTACTATATTGAATAGGAGTTGCCAAAGTAGACATCCTTGTCTTGTGTTTTCCATTGAGGATAATATCAGTTATGGGTTATGACTTACTTTTTAAAGCATAAATAATAGCATATAATGGGTGTTATAACATGGAAGTGAAATGTATGACAACAATAGCACAAGGTTGAGTGAGGAAAATGGACATATATTGTAAGGTTCTTACATTATACATGAATAGGTATAGTGTCATTTAAAGGTAGACTATTGTATGGTAAAGATGCCTATTGTAAGCTCTAGAGTAACCACTAAAAAATACTGCAATTTAGTTAATAAGACAATACATGGAGTAGAGATAAAATTGTAAAAAAGTTCAATCCAAAGGGGGAAAAAGGCACAAAGAGCAGGTAGGATAAAGACAAATAACAAGATGGTAGACTTAAACGTAACCATATGCATAATTGCATATTAATGGCCTACAGACTCCAGATAAAAGACAGAAATTGTCAAACTGAATAGTAAAGCAAGACCCAACTATAAGTTTTCCATAAGAAAAACACATTGATATAAAGACACAAGTAAGTTAAGAGCATGGGAAAAGATATACATGCAGACAATAATCATAAAACTGGAATGACTGTATTAATATAGCACAAAGTTAACTGCAGGGCAAGTATTAACAGATGATGATTCAAAAGATAAATACATCAAGAAGACCTTTCAGGTTTAAATGTTTATATGCCTAGTAACAGCTTCTAAGAATGTGAAACAAAAACTGACAAAACTGGAAGGAGAAGTAGACAGATTCACAATTATATTTGGAGATTTTATCACTCCTCTCTTAGTAACTGATAGAATACACAGCAGGAAAATCAGTAAAGATATAGAAGAGTTGAGCAACAGTAACCAATTTGACCTAATTGACATTTATACTTATCCTATGACACATAGCCACAGCAGAAGACACAGTGTTTTCAAGTATACATAAAACAGTCACCCAAGAGAGACCATATACAGGACCACAAAGTAGGTCTCAAATTTAGAATTGACATCATACATAATATATTCTTGGATAAGAATGGAATTAAATTAGAAATGTATGACAAAATATATCTTATTTGGAAATCAACAAGTCATTCCTAAACCTATGGATCTAAGAAGAAATCACGAGATAAATTAGAAAGTATTTTTAACTGAGTGATAATGAAAACATCTAACTTTGTGGGATGCAGCTTAATTAATTCTTAGAAGGAATTTTATAGCTTTAAATGTTTGTAATAGAAAAGAGAAAAGGTTTACTTCAATTATCTTAAACTTTCTCTTTAAAAGATTAGGAAAAGAACAAATGAGACCTAAATTAAGTCAAAAGAAGAAAATGACATAATTCATTAAATTAACAAAATATTTTTAAAAGCATATGATCATCTCAATAGAGAAAAAGCCTTCCACAAAGTGTAACTCCTTACACATTAAAAACAGTACAAAAAAAACCAAAAACAAAAAAACAAACTTCTCAGCAAGGTAGAATTAGGAAGGAATTTCCTTCATGAAGGTCATCCTTGAGAAATCTGCAGCTAACATCACACTTAATAGTGAAAAACTGAACACTTTCTCACTGAGATCAGGAAAAAAACAAGGATGTTCATTCTGACTACTTCTATTCAACACTGTACTATTGATAATGCTCAGTGTAATAAGGCAAAAAAAATCAATTGAAATATTATATTTATATGTAAAAAGCATGTAAATTGGGGAAGAAGATGTAAAACTATCTTTATTCACAGACAACATAATCATGAATGAGTATATATAGAAAAGTCTAGGGAACTACAAAAAAGCTACTGGAATTAAAGTGAATTTAACAATGTTTCAGGACATAAGGTATACACAGGTGAGTTCTAGTTCTATATACTAGACATAAACAATTAAACAATGAAATTTAAGGCTGGGCGTGGCAGCTCATACCTGTAATTCCAGCACTTTGGGAGACCGAGGCGGGTGGATCACAAGGTCAGGAGTTCGAGACCAGCCTGGCCAAGATGGCAAAACCCAGTCTCTACTTAAAAAAAATACAAAAATTAGCCAGGTGCAGTGGCGGGTGCCTGTAATTCCAGCTACTCTGGAGGCTGAGGCAGGAGAATCACTTGAACTGGGAGGCAGAGGTTGCAGTGAGCTGAGATCAGACCACTGCACTTTAGCCTGGGCGACAGAGCAAGACTCCATCTCAAAAAAAAAAAAAAAAAAAAAAAAAAAAGAAAGAAAAGAAAGAAATGTAATAAATTTATAATAACATAAAAAATAGTAAATATTTAGGGGTATATTTAATGAAATATATGAAGAATCTATGAAATGAAAATCTCATAGCATTCCTTCAAGAAATTAAAGAGGACCAGACTAAATGGTGAGATGTACCATTTTTCTGGTTTGGAAGACTCAAGATTGTGTTATGATGTCAGTTCTACCCAAATTAGCCTATGGATTAAATGCAATTCTAATAGAAATACCTAGAAGTTATTTTTGCTGAGTAGAACTAGCTGGCCGGGTGTGGTGGCTCATACCTGTAATCCTAACACTTTGGGAGGTTGAGGCGGGTGGATCACTTGAGGTCAAGAGTTCGAGACCAGCTTGTTCAACACAGGGAAACCCTGCCTCTACTAAAAATACAAAAAATTAGCTGGATGTGGTGGCGGGCATCTGTAATCCCTGCTACTCGGGAGGCTGAGGCAGGAGAATCCAGGAGGCAGAGGTTGCAGTGAGCAGAGATGGTGCCACTGCACTCCAGTCTGGGTGACAAGAGTGAAACTCAGTCTCAAAAAAAAAAAAAAAAAAAAGAAAGAAAGAAAGAAAGAAAAGAAAGAAATTGACTAGCTGATTCAAAAATCTTATGGAAATGGAAAGGATCTGGAATACGCAAGATAGTTTTTTAAAAAGCATAAAATTAGAGTATTTACATTACCTGATGTCAAGACTTATTGTAACATTACAGTGATCATGACAACTTGGTGTTGGTGTATCAATTTAACAGAAAATAGAATCTAGATACAGATACCCCCCTATCTGTAGGTAATTGATTTTCTTAAAAGATTCCAAGGTAATTTACTGGGGGAAAGGCTAGTCTTATCAACAGATGATGGTGGAACAACGGATATCCATATGGAAAAATGAACCTTGATTCTTATACCATTGTCTTAATCTGTTTGTGTTGCTGTAGAGAAATACCCGAGGCTGGGTAATTTATAAAGAAAAGGGGTTTATTTGGCTTACAGTTCTGCAGGTTGTACAAGAAGCATGGCACTGCATCTGCTTCTCTTGAGGATCTCAAGAAGTCTCCAATCATGATGGAAGGTGAAGGGGAGCAGGCATCACATGTCAAGAGAGAAAGCAAGAAGGAGGGGAAGGAGGTGGGAAGGAGGAGTGACAGGCTCTTCTTCTTCTTCTTCTTTTTTTTTTTTTTTTTTTGAGAGGGGGTCTCACTCTGTCACCCAGGTTGGAGTGCAGTGGCATGATATCAGCTCACTGCAACCTCCATCTCTCAGGCTCAAGCCATCCTCCCACCTCAGCCTCCCTAGTAGCTGGGATCACAGATGCATGCCACCGCGCCTGGCTAATTTTTTTGTATTCTTGGTAGATGTGGGGTTTCTCCATGTTGCCCAGGCTGGTCTTGAATTCCTGGGTTCAAGCAATCCGCCTGCCTTGGGCTCGCAAAGTGTTGGGATTACAGGTTTGAGCCACTGCACCCAGCCCAGGCTCTTCTTAACAATAAGTTGTGATGGGAGGTAATAGAGCAAGAACTCACTCCATACCAAAAGGACAGCACCAAGCTTGTTCATAAGAGATCCACCCCCATGATCCAAACAGCTCCCACTAGGCCTGCCTCCAACATTGAAGATCAAATTTCAACATGAGATTTGAAGGGGACACATATCTAAACTGTATCAACCACATATAAAAAGTCATTCAAAAAGGATCATTGACCTAATATAATTGTTACAACTAATGACCAACAAAGATTTGCCAGGCAGAACACAAAATCCACTAATAATTTTTTTTAAAAAAAGGAAATTAGCAAATTAGGCCTTACCAAAATTAAAAATTTCAGTTTGAGACTTAAGAAAATGAATCTGGTCTAAAGAAATGATCAATAAAGAAAACAACAACAACAACAACAAAAATGGAAAGGCAAGTTACAGACAGGGAGACAAATATTCATAATATGCATATCTGACATAACAGGAATATATAAAGAACTCTTAAAACTCGGTAATGAGACAACCCAATCAGAAAAGGTATACAGTAGGAGGCAGATGTATTTGAACAGACACATCACAAAATAATAGCCAATAAGCACATGAAAAGATACTCAACATCATTTTCATTAGGAAAATGCAAATTAAAAAACCATGAGATACCACTACACATCCACTTCAATGGCTAAAATTAAAGACTGACGATACAATACCTGTAATCCCAGCACTTTGGGAGGACAAGGTGGGTGGATCTCTTGAGGCCGGGAGTTCGAGACCAGCCCGGCCAACATGGCAAACCCTGTCTCTACTAAAAATACAAAAAATTTAGCCGGGCATGGTGGCTCACTCCTGTAATCCCAGCTACTTGGGAGGCTAAGGCATGATAATCATTTGAACCTGGAGGCAGAGGTTGCAGTGAGCAGAGATTGTGCTAATGCACTCCAGCCTGGGTGACAGAGCAAGACTCTGTCTCAAAAAAGAAAGAAGAAAAAGACTGACACTGTTAAGTGTTTGCTATGATGTGGACCAACTGGAAGTCTCATATGCTGCTGATAGAAGTATAAAATAGTACAACCACTTTGCACTGGTATTTTCTTAATAAGTTAAACATACACTTAGCCTATACAGCAATTCCATTTCTTGATATTTATACAAAAAATGAAACGTGTCCATAAAAAATATTTACATGAATGTTAGCATAAGCAAGCTTTATTCATATAGCGTAAACTGGAAACAACTAAAAATATCTGTCAACAATTGAATAGGTAAACAGATTGTGGAATATTTACAAAATGGACTAGTATTCAACAATAAGAAGGAAATACATGCAGTAACATAGATGTTCTATTATATGAAATTATAGGTCAGGGAAATCTTATGAATAGTAACAGGAAATGGATAATTGGTTGCCTGAGACTGGGTTTTGCAAAATATTGACTGAAAGGGGGCATGAGGGAACTTTCTGGGGTGATGAAAATGTTCTGTATTTTAATTAGGGTGGTTAAAATGGATACATTTGTCAAAACTCATTGAACTGTACATGTAAAATAGGTGCATTTACTTGTGTGTAAATTATTCCTCAAAAAGACTATTTAAGAAAGTGCAAAAATGAAAAGCCACAGTGTAGTCATACTATAAAATCGTCTGAAAAATAAGTCATCTGAACTTCTATACCAGAAAATAATCCTCTTATTTGCTTCCCTTTTATTGAGTGCTAATGAAAATATATCTTGATGTGTTGTCTTAAGATATTCAGTAGAAAGATCTGTGCTGTGATTTTAGTAATAATGTAAGTACTTTGGCAACAAGTTTCATATAACAAAAAACATCTTTTATGAGAAATATATTCATTTTAAGATCAGAAGCTACAGCATTGATGGCTACCTTATGGTTCTTTAATTGAATAAGTGAAACCATGTCAGATGTCCTGCTGTGTGAATTTCTCTCACATTTTAGATCCAACTTGGATCTAACTTGGATCTAAAATGTGGGGATTATTGTTTCTCCAAAAAAAAATTCCTTTTGTAAGGCCTCACCAAATGTTCAATTGATTTTTCTTTTCTTTATATTTCTATGCTAACATATCATTTTATAATGAACTTCTTTCTTGTGCCCTTTACGTAATTTTATGCAACAAACCAAATGATTATATGCACTCCCAATATTTTCACCACAATTGGATGATTTTGTTTGTGCAGGGATTTTATATTAGCCCAGAATTCTCAGGCTTAAGTACTAGAGAATTTATTTGCTGTTGTTGTTGTTGTTTTTCTTTCTTTCTTTTTTTTTTTTTTTTTGAGATGGAATTTCACTCTTGTTGCCCAGGCTGGAGTGTAATGGTAGGATCTCAGCTCACTGCAAACTCCACCTCCCAGGTTCAAGCAGTTCTCCTGTCTCAGCCTCCTGAGTAGCTGGGATTACAGGCACCCATCACCATGCCCAGCTAATTTCTGTATTTTTAGTAGAGACAAGATTTCATCATATTGGTCAGGCTGATCTTGAACACCTGACCTCAGGTGATCCACCCACTTCGGCCCTCCGAAGTGCTGGGATTACAGGCATGAGCCACTGTGCCCAGCCAGTATGAGAGAATTTATATACATATAACTAGAATTATATATAACATGGCCTAACATGCATGAATGTGCCAGTAATTTCTCTTTTTTTCTCAGCATGTTTCCCTATTTTCATGATTCAGTTTTTGAGACATGCCTATATTCTGCTTTTTAGTGACTTAGCTAAGCCTGTCAATGATTTAAATTTCTCAGATACTGTGACAGTTTATGGGGACAGTGATATAGAATATTTATAATTGTTATTTTTCTGTGAGACCTGGGACATTCAGTTACCATTTTATATAGCTACATAGACATGGATATACAGCACAATGTTGGCATTTTAAAATAATGCTTGGTTTTCCACTTTTCTGTGAGATCTAGCCACCATATTCCTCATAAGAATTCATTTGTACTCTGACTTTTAAAATCATTACCTATTGAAATAAATAGGACGTGGTGATTTTCTGAAAACATTATTGATAGAGGAAGAGAGGTGACTCCGATTGAACTGACAGTAGAACAAATAACTCGGTCATGCTGGGTTCAGATTATTGTTGCAGAAAACACAACAATTCTTAAAGTATGTGAAGTTCAACATAAATAGAATCAGCAACCTTGAATTCTCAGCCACAGGACCCTCTCCTGCCTGCTCTCTGCCCCTCTGGTGGGGACTTACGTTCCTTCTGTAGGTTCCCAGAGGCCTTAGTGCCTCCTCTTCTACAGTTTATCCCACCAAGCAGTAATTGTCTGTTTGCCTAGTCATCTCTGAGATTTTCATTGGCAGAGAAATAGACTTCAACTGCTGTCTCCATGGTGATATGTAGTACCAAACACACAGAAGGGTGGCAGTGAGTGAATGAGCAAGTGGGATTAGGGAAGCTACTCAATATTGCCATGATCATTGTCTTTGCCTAATGTGAGTAGGGTTTATGGTTGCGGCATTTCTTATGTAAGACTTCGATTTCCAGATGGCAAAATTGAAGAAATAACCACCAAACTGAGAGCCATGTTCTAGATGATTCTTCTAAACCATTGTAAATGAATTCTGAATGATAATGGCACTTTCTATTGTACTTTTTTCCTAGGCAGTTTCACTTCTATTTGGTAGTTGGAAACATAACCTTGCTGAACCTGTTTCCTTATAGCAATAGCTGGCATTTATAAAACATTTAGTATATTCCACCCTGCCCACTGTGCCAAGCCTTTATGTGGGTTATCATAGTTAACTTTCACAACAACCTGACGAAACGGGTGCTATGTAGGTGCTGGGAAAATGGAAGCTTAAGGAGGTTGGGTAACTTGCCTGCGTTCACACAGATAGCAAGTAAAGAACTCAGGCTCAAAACCACTCAGGCAAGCTCTAGCACTGGGCTTTTTATCATTTTCCAGTGCTGTCCTGTTCTGTTTTTTTCAAAGCATTTATCTCCGTGTGAAACTTTTATTTATTTGTTTCTGTACTAGAATGCTTACTCCTTGATTTCAGAGACATTGCATCCCCAGGTGTAAGACAGCACCTGGCACCAAGTAGATGCTCAATCAGTATTAAATAATGATGAGGTACTGCCTTCTGGATGGAGTAAGAAATAAAGGATAAGGTTACCAGATAATTTGTAAGTGCTTAACAATTGTTACATTTTATGAATATACATTTTAGGAAATGATTTGTTCAAATAGAAAACTCCCCAAACTGCTTTAAAAAGTGGCTTACAAAAAATTCTTAATATCCCTTCATGAAATATCCATCCACACATGTAGGAATTTTGACTATACACTAACACAAGTTCTACACTGAGTTTGAGGTTGATGCAGTTTCACAACCTTCTTGGGGTGCGGGGGGGGGATTATTTTATGTTGCTGATATCTAGTATGTTATCCCTTTAAGGTGCCTAAAACAAAACAAAGCAAACATCAATCTCTGCTTGATTTAGAGGGGTAGGTGCCAACCTAGTTTTGCTATGAGCAGCTCCACGTTCTAAGAAGATCTTGGCTCTTTCCCAGTTCTCATTTCTCTCACTAGCCAATTATGTCTGGTAATTGCAAATGAAAGAAGAATTTAGACAAAAAGATATTATACAGAACCATAGAGAACCTGAGACCGACAGGAGCTGCCTGGGCCATTGCATCTCTGGAAGCTGAAGCTGTTTTTGGTGAACTTTCCTATCATCCCTCCTTTTCTCCCTTTTCTATTTTTTGACTCCTCACCTTTTATCCTATTACTATCTCCTTCCTGAATATAGCCTGCTCACTTAGTAGTTAAGTGAAAAAAAAATCTAGCCACTGCAAAAGCAGTATGTCTTTCTGCCAGTGACACAGTCCCATTGACTTCCGTTCACATCTCCCAAACCCCCGTTTTGAAACATCCCATCTCCCTCTGTAACTCCGTAACTTCTGTAAGACCCACCCAGCACTACAACCTAGGTTTTGAATATTCTATGCCCTTCTGTGCCATCAATATTAACATTCTGTGTTTCTAGAACTACTTTCTTTACACAGGATTTACTAAATAATTCATTTCATTGGGAAGTTCTTAAGTATAATCTTCTTTGTTTTTCTGGAAAAGTACATCACTTAAACATTTCAAGGGCACATACTTGAAATGAATGCACAGGCTGTGACATTTTTCCCTGCCATGTCCTTTAGTTGAGCCCTGCATGTCTCCCCCTTTGGGAGTTTGGGACCTTGTTCTTTCATGTTGGAGCAGAGTTCATATCATTACTTATATATTTATTTATTTATTTACGTATTTGAAATAGTGTCTTGTTTTGTTGCCCAGGCTGCAGTGCGGTGCATGATCACAGCTGACTGCAGCGTTGACCTTCTGGGCTCAAGCTATCCTCTCGAGTGGCTGGAACCACAGGCACACACCACCACACCTGGCTAATTTTTTGTAGGGACAGGGTTTTGCTATGTTGCCCAGGCTGGTCTCAAACTCCTGGGCTCAAACAATCCACTCACCTCACCCTCACAAAGTGCTGGGATTACTGGCATGAGCCATAATATCCTTATTTCACTTAATGTAGTTCACTCTATAATTCTGTAGTTGTTTTTGAAATGTTAATTGCCATTTGTTATCTTTACATTCAGATTATATTCAATGCCCATATTGTATGAGGAGGTTTAATGAAACCGCAGCCGAGCGACATATTAATTTCTGCAAGGATCAGTCTTCTCGCCGAGTCTTTAATCCAGCTCAGACAGCAGCCAAATTGACATCCAGAGCTCAGGTAACTATCTCTCCCCAGGTGTTGGCTCTTGTGCCCTTGCATGCCTGGGGTGAGCAGGTAGAATTCCCTAGAGAACCTCAATTACCCATCCTAAGAAGTGTAAGGGTGAAGAGAACTGATCACCATTGCTCATCCCTATGGGAGCTGACTTCTTTTGAAGGAGAATGCTTTCCAGCTAATGGCACCTTTGGGTGTTGTAGAAAAAAGCATTTCTAAAGTATTTGTAGCTTCTTTGGGTGAAGACTTGAATATATAGTGTTTCTATAGTATTATGGCAAAACTCTTTATCAAACAGTAGGTATCAACCTTAACCATCCAGAAAAGAATTACGAATCTAAAGTGAAACTGCCTGAGTGGGACAGGCTGTCCCAAGGCAACTTCCCCACAGGTCATGTGTTTTGCTCTGTAGAGGAGGGGTCTTCACCTTTTATTTAAAGTCACAGAATCAGCAAGTTAAAGGGATATGTGAAAGAATGGAAGCAGCTGTTATAATTAGGTGCAAATCAGTAAAATAACAACCTGAAGTGGAAGACAGTAGATTTATAAACCACAGAACTGGAGCCAGCAAACAGCACCATACACATCAAAGGTCTCAGGTACATACCTACAATATAGCATAAAAACTATTCGTTTCATAGACATGCTTAGATGCCATGAAAAGTTGGTTTGAATACTTTAAGTGCATACAGACTGTTTATTTTTGAGACAGGGTCTCACTCTGTTGCCCAGGCTGGAGTGCAATGGTATAATCATGGCTTATTGCAGCTTTGACCTCCCAGGCGCAGGTGCTCCTCCCACCTCAGCCTCCTGAGTAGCTGAAACTACAGGTGCATGGCACCACGTCTGGCTAATTTTTTGTATTTTTAGTAGAGCTGGGGTCTCACTGTGTTGCTCAGGCTGGTCTCGAACTCCTGGGCCCAAGCGATCTGCCCTCTTTGGCCTCCCAAAGTGCTAGGACTACAGCTGTGCGCCATCGTGCCTGGCCCCTGCAGCCTGTTTAGAAAGCTTCTGGTTAAATCCGGTATCTAATGGGGTGGGACCCTTTCCAACAAAAGCGGATCCCACAGACTGTGGATCATGAGCTCTATTCCCATAAGCATTAGAGAGTTATTGACTATCACACATGTACCAGAAACTGTGCTAGCTACTGGTTGATCAAGAATTTGTCATTGAAAGATGGAGGAGGACTTGGAGCTGGTACAGTTGGCATATATAGGAGAGCTATGGAAGAAGAAGTCACTGCAATTCCTGGAAGTCTTCAAAGGCAAGCAAATGTTTTGCCCTTAAATATCAAAATGGGTTCACCAGCCTAGAGTTGGGGTTGGGAAGCGCTTTATGCACAAAACATCCAGCTTGTGGCCTGAGGCACCCATCTGGGGGGCTAAAGCATACAGTACCTATGAAAGAGGTACAGGATGCCAGATGTGGTGGCTCATGCCTGTAATCCCAGCACTTTGGGAGGCCGAGGTGGGCAGATCACCTGAGGTAGGGAGTTCGAGACCAGCCTGACCAACATGGAGAAACCCCGTCTCTACTAAAAATATAAAATTAGCCGTGCGTGGTGGCACATGCCTGTAATCCCAGCTACTTGTGAGGCTGAGGCAGGAGAAGCAGTTGAACCTGGGAGACGGAGGTTGTGGTGAGCCGAAATCATGCCATTACACTCCAGCCTGGGCAACAACAGTGAAACTCTGTCTCAAAAAAATAGAAAGAAAGAAAGAAAAGAAAGAAAAGGAAGGAAGGGAGGGAGGGAGGGAGGGAGGGAGGGAGGAAGGAAGGAAGGAAGGAAGGAAGGAAGGAAGGAAGGAAGGAAGGAAGGAAGGAAGGAAGGAAGGAAGGAAGGAAGGAAGGAAGGACAGGGACAGGCAAGATAGGCAGCCAGATCTAGAAAGGCTTTAACTCAAGTCAGTTGAGAGAGGAAGAAAAGAGGAATTGATTGAAGAGACACCCTAAAATCAAGGACAGCCAGACCTGAGGGCCTGGAAGCAGGAACTGGAAAGTCCTCAGGAAGTCAGGCAGTCCTCCTTTGTACTTTGCCATCCCGTCTCTTCCTCCTGCTATTCACTGCCTTCTGTTCTCTCTGACAATGGGGTTTCTTGGCCTTTCTGTCCAATTGGCCTCATGTGTCATCCTGCAGGCAGTGTGGGTTGGGTGAACAGTGGAGGCTGGAGTGACATGGAACTGGCTTTTAAGGAAGGTCACTTTTGCAACTACTGTTCCTCATGGATTAATGGGAGACCAAGTAGGACCCACCACAACAGGGAAAAAATGAGGGCCTAGATTAGGAAGATTAATAGGGTGTGTGGGAGGGAGAATCTAAGAAATAATTGGTGAGACTGAGAAAATGATTAGACATAGGATAAAAGAGGGGATCAGAGTTGACAATAAGGTTTTCAGCTCCAGAGCCTGGAGAGATAGGAAGACAATCTCTGTAGATAATAGAACACAGGAGGGAGGACATATTTGTGTTGAGGGGCAGTGGTTATGATAAATACAGTTTTATAGATTCAGTTTTGTTTTTTACTTTTGTTTTTGAGACAGTCTCACTGTCACCCAGGCTGGAGTGCAGTGGCGCAATCTTGGCTCACTGCAACCTCCGCCTCCCAGGTTCAAGCGATTCTCCTGCCTCAGCTTCCCAAGTAGCTGGGATTACAGTCACCCACCACCACTCCCAGCTAATTTTTGTATTTTTAGAAGAGATGGAGTTTCACCATGTTGGCCAGGCTGGTCATGAACTCCTGACCTCAAGTGATCTGCTTGCCTCAGCCTCCCAAAGTGCTGGGATGACAGGCATGAGCCACCACACCTGGCCTAGATTCAGTCTTGACATCTGAGATAGCATGGGAAGAAGTGCAATGTAGAAAAAGCCAGGATTCTACATTCAGTAGTCAGGGTTTGAATTTCTTTTTTTTTTTTTTTCTTGAGATGGAGTCTCACTCTGTTGCCCAAGTTGGAATGCAGCAGTGCGATCTCAGCTCACTGGAAACTCTGCCTCCCGGGTTCAAGCAATTCTTGTGTCCCAACCTTCCAAGTAGTGGGATTACAGGCGCCCACCACCATGCCTGGCTAATTTTTGTAATTTTAGTAGAGACGAGATTTCACCATGTTGGCCAGGCTGGTCTTGAACTCCTGACCTCAGGTGATTCGCTTGCCTTTGTCTCCCAAAGTGCTGGGATTACAGGCATGAGCCCCCGTGCCCGGCCAGGGTTTGAATTTTAATTCTATAATTTAGGTAAACTTGGCTGATTTACTTAAATTCTTTGAGATTCACTTTAATCTGTCAAATGGGGTTAATCATGTGTGCCTTGCTGAGTTGTTGGGGGACTTAAAGATAAGTGAAGGACCCAGTTCAGTGTCTTGCACATAGGGGCTCCTCCTTTCCTCTCTCTACATTACCCCACCCTCCCCTTCTCCAGTAGCCTTTTCTAGTTGATACGATTGGCATCACACTTTTGGAGGAATATGACTACTTTGGGCTTGATTACAGCCTAATTATGGAAAAGTTTCTTTGTATAAGTCTACCTACATTCTGTAAAGCAGTAAAGGGTGAGTTGCATTTCTGCAAATGGTTCCTCTTACCGGTCTCCGTAGTTAGTCAGCTTTAGTGGGGCCAAGGAGAGCACAGGAAAGCAGCAAACGGAAGTGTTTTTATTCCTGAAGAAGGCCAGCTGGCTGTCAGTGTAACCAGTGACTTGGCCCCATTCCTCTCCTTGTTTTCCAGAGCTGAGTGGTGATTGGGAACACAGAAGAAAAATCGCTTGCTTTGTGAATTCCTTCACTCACTGTAGAGTATATCTGAACAGCCGTGTTTGTTTCCTTTGTGCCAGCTTCACCACTTTGGGGCCTTGTCTAATAGTGAGGCTTACTCAAAAATGGAACAGGAAAGGAGGGGTTGTTTCAGTTTTGAAGGGCTGTTAACAACACAGCCGAAATATGTTTCTATTTTAAACATAATCAGCTTTTAAAATGTGTCATACCCTTAACCAAAAGAGACCAATATGGGCCTCTAAAAATAGCTTTATTTGTGTGAATGGGGATGAGCTGTGTGTTATAGTCTCTCAGCCATTCTTACCCAAGTGAGAATTCTCACTTGGGGTAACAGGTTATCTTTATACGGCAGTTTCCATGGAACTGGAGGTGGGATCAGTGACAAGGTGAAAGGAGCATGTGAGAAGCCTTTTGGTCCTTATTTCGTTTTAATATAACTATTCTGCTGCTGCTGCTCTGTAGGGAGGGGGATGGTATAGGGATGTTGTAATTTCATGCTTAAAACATTTGTTGCCTGCCAATCTGTTTTTCTTCTCTGTTCATGTTAAAAAAAAAAAAAAAAAAAAAAAAAACTGTCTTCAACTGTAATGAAAAAAATAAAATGTTCTTTAACTTTTATTGACATTAAGTGATTTCTTATGTCTCCATACAACTAATTTTATAGGATGAATATACCACTAACAACCCCAAGGGCTTCATTATGGAAGGGAAGCTTCAAAACCCAGATATGGCTTTGAGCACCAGCTGGGAGGACAAGAACTAGGCTAACTGAAGTGCAGGGTGTGTGTCTGTCCCCTTCTCCTGGATTCAGGGAGTCCCTGCAGATGATGCCAGTCTGCTGCTGGTGAAGTGGGAACAACCGTACCTCCTATGTGGTACCTGAGGTTACAGAAGGTGTTCTCTTTGTCTCTCTTTCTTTCTCTCTCTGTAGGGTAGGGCTCAGATGGGTCCAAAAAAAGAACCAACTGTTACCAGTGCCGTGGGAGCTTTGCTGCAGAACAGGGCCCAGTTGGCCACAAGTGAAGTCCCAACCAAGTCCGGTGAGTCAGAGAGTGCATTTCAGCTCTCAAATGATGGGGGTCAGAGGAGATCACTATTGGGTCTGGGATTCACCGGTAGTCTGCAAAGGCTCTAAGACATTCACTGTTGCTTCCGGATGCAAAGATATTTGGAGTAGAGGTTAAAGCTTATTTGCCAAAAGGGAGTATTTCTTAATTTATCAGGATTACACAACTTTCACAATGTACAAGTCAAATTCTATTATTGCAATGGGAGTCTAGAACCATTGTTCTCTGGTCTAGTAAAATTGAAGAGATTGAAAACAGGAGAAGACCATGTGTCTTATGTTTGTGTTGAAAATAAAGGGAAAGTTTCTTCTCTAGAAATAAATACAGATCCTCCTCAATGTATGATGGAGCTATGTCCTGATAAGCCCATTGTAAATAGAAATATGATTTAAAAAAATGCATTTAACACCCCAATTAACTGATGTAAAGTTGAAAAATCTTATGTCAAACTATCATAAGTCAAGAATTTCTGTACAGTCATCCCTCGGTATCTACAGGGAATTGGTCCCAGGGCCCTAGTGGATACCAAAACCTGAGATGTTCAAGTTCCTGATATAAAATGGTGTAGAATTTGTATATAACCTAGGCACATCCTCCTGTATACACTAAATCATCTCCAGATTACTTATAATACCTAAGGCAATATAAATACTATGTAAGTAGTTGTTATGCTATATTAAAATTGTATTATTTTTTATTATTGGTACAGTTGTGTTTTATTTATTTATTTATCTATTTTTAAATGTTCTCCATCTGTAGTTGTTAAATCTGCAGATGTGGAACCCATGGGAACAGAGGCTGACTGTAATTTCTTCAAAGTAGCAGCAAGGCAGAACCATAGGAGCCATCCTAATGGGGATGAGGTGGTATCTCATTTTAGTTTTAATTTGCATATCTCTAATGATTTGTGAGGTTAAGCCTCTTTTCAAGTGCTTATTGATCATTTGTATATATTCTTTGAAAAAATGTCTGTTCAAGTCCTTTGCCCATTTTTGAATTGTTTTTGTTGTTTTGGTTTTTGCTAACTTAATCACCAGTGTAATTAGTTGTTTTTGTTGTTGACTTTTAGGAATTCTTTATGTATTCTGGATATTAATCCCTTATCAGCCATATGGTTTATAAATGTTCTTTTATTTCCTATTCCATGGGTTGCCTTTTTTACTCTGTTGATATTCTTGTGTATGTGTGTGTGTGTTTGTTTGTTTGATTTTGAGACAGGGTCACTGTTGCCCAGGCTGGAGTACAGTGGCACAATCATAGCTCACTGCAACTTCAACCTCCCAGGCTCAAGTGACCCTCCCATCTCAGCCTCCCAAGTACCCAGGACTATAGGCATGTGCCACCATGCCCAGATAATTTTTAAATTTTTCATAGAGATGAGTTCTCACTATGTTGATATTCTCCTGATTCATAAATTTTTAAAATTTTCGTGAAGTCCAATTTGTCTATTTTTCTTTGGTTGCCTCTGGTGACCAAGAAATCCAAGAAATTGGATTAATCTTTGCCTAATCCAGGGTCAGAGAGGTTTACTCCTATGTTTTTGTCTAAGCTAAGGCTAGCTTTAGATCTTATATTTTAGGTCTTTGATCCATTTTGAGTTAATTTTTAATATTTGGTGTTAGGTAATGGTCCAGCTTCATTCTTTCGAATGTGGATGTCCAATTTCCCCATTTAACCAATGGTCTTGCACCCTTGTCAAAAATCATTTGACCATGTAAACAAGTGTTTATTTCTGGACTCTGTTCTATTTCATTGGTTTATATGTCTGTCTTTATGCCAGTATTACATTTCCTTGATTACTATAGCTTTTAGTAAGTAGTGACATAAGGAACTATGAGTCCTCCAAGATACAGCCAAGATTGCTTTGGCTATTTGGGATCCCTTGAGATTCCATGTGAATTTTAGGTTGGGCTTTTTTATTTCTGCAAGGAACATCATTGAGATTTTAACAGTGATTGCACTGAATCTGTAGATTGCTTTGTTTAGTATGGACATCTTAACAATAGTAAGTCTTCAAATCCATGAAACATCTAATATATTTCTGTTTATTTATGTCCTGTTTGTTGGTGTTTTTTTTTTATCATGAAAGGGTGTTGAATTTTCTCAAATGCTTTTTTATGCATCAATTGAGTTGGTGATGTAATTTTTGTCCTTTATTCTGTAAATGTAGTGTACATTGATCAATTTTCATGTGTTGAACCATCCCTGTATCCCAGGAACAAATCTCACATGGTCATGGTGTATAATCCTTTTAACATGCTACTGAACTCGATTTGTTAGTATTTTATTGAGGATTTTTGCATTAATGTTCGTAAGGGATGTAGTTTTCTTATAGTGTCTTTGAATTCAGGGTACCCTTGGCCTTATGGAATGAATTAGGAATGTTCCTACTTCTTAATATGTTTGGGAAAAGTTTGAGAAGGTTTGGTATTAGTTCTTCTTTAAATGTTTGGTAGAATTTACCAATGAAGCTCTCAGGTCTGGAGCATTTTAATGTCATAAGATTTTTTATTATTAATTCTATCTCCTTACTAGTTATAAGTCTTTGAAATATTCTATTCGTTCATGATTTACTGTAGGTAGGTGTTTTGTTTTTTAGGAATTGATCCATTTCATCTAGGTTATCCAATTTTTTGGTATATATTTTTTCATAATACTTTCATGAAATCCTTTTTTATTTCTATAGCATTGGTAGTTATATCTCCACTTTCATTTCTGATTTTAGTAATTTGTGTGTTTTCTCTTTTTAAATTTTAACTTTTTTTTTTTTTTTTTTGAGAGAGAGCCTCACTTTGTTGCCAAGGCTGAATTGCAGTGGTGAAATCTTAGCTTACTGCAACCTCCATCTCCTGGGTTCAGGCGATTCTCCTGTCTCAGCTTCTCCAGTAGCTGGGACCACAGACACACACCACCACACCTGGCTAATTTCTGTATTTTTAATAGAGACAGAGTTTTGCCGTGTTAGCTAGGCTGGTCTTGAAATTCTGGCCTCAAGTGATCTGCCTGTCTTGGCCTTGCAAAGTGCTGGGATTACAGGCGTTAGCCACTGTGCCTGGCCCCTCTCTTTTTTTTTTAATTAGTCTATCAAGCTAATGGTTTTCTTTTTAAGTTCAGGGGTACATGTGCAGGATGTGCAGGTTTATTACATAGGTAAACATGGGCTATGGTGATTTGCTGCACAGATCATCCCATCACCTAGGTATTAAGCCGAGCATCCATGAGCTATTCTTCTTCATGCTCTCCCTCCTTCCCCCATTCTCCAACAGGCCTCAGTGTGTGTTGTTCCCCAGCGTGTGTCCATGTTTTCTCATTATCCAGCTCCCACTTATAAGTGAGAACATGTGGGATTTGGTTTTCTGTTCCTGCATTAATTTGTGGAAGATAATGGCCTCCAGCTCCATTCATGTCCCAGCAAAGGACACCATCTCATTCCTTTTTATGGCTGCATAGTATTCCATGGTGCATATGTACCACATTTTCTTTATCCAGTCTACCATTGATAGACATTTAGGTTGATTCCATGTCTTTGCTATTGTGAATAGTGCTACAATGAAAATACATGTGCATGTATCTTTATAATAGAATGATTTATATTCCTTTGGGTATATATTCAGTAATGGGATTGCTGGGTCAAATGGTATTTCTGCCTCTAGATCTTTGAGGAATCACCACACTATCTTCCACAATGGTTAAACTAATTTACAGTTCCACCAACAGTGTAAAACTGTTCCTTTTTCTCCACAACCTTGCCAGCATCTGTTATTTTTTAACTTTTTAATAATAGCTATTCTGATTGGTGTAAGATGTTATCTCATTGTGGTTTTGATTTACATTTCTCTTATGTTCAGTGAAGTTGAGCTTTTTTCATATGTTTGTTGGCTGCATGTATGTCTTCTTTTGAGAAGTGCCTGTTTATGTCCTTGGCCTACATTTTAATGAAGTTGTTTTTATCTTTTAAATTTGTGTAAGTTCCTTGTAGATGCTACATATTAGATCTTTGTCAGATGGATAGATTGCAAACATTTTCTCCCATTCTGTAAATTGTTCACTCTGATGATAGTTTCTTTCACAGTGCAGAAGCTCTTTAGTTTAACTAGACCCCATTTGTCAATTTTTGCATTTGTCGCAATTGCTTTTCATGTCTTCATCATGAAATCTTTGCCCATGCCTATGTTCTGAATGGTATTGCCTAGATTTTCTTCTATGGTTTTTATAGTTTTGGGGCTTTACATTTAAGTCCTTAATACATCTTGAGTTGATTTTTACAGATGGTGTAGGGAAGGGGTCTAGTTTCAATTTGCTGCATATGGCTGGCCTGTTATAGCAGCACCATTTATTAAATAAATAATTCTTTCCCCATTGCTTGTTTTTGTCAGGTTTTTTGAAGATCAGATGGTTTTAGGTGTACAAACTTGTTTCTGGCTTCTCTATTCTGTTCCATTGGTCTCTGAGTCTTTTTGTACTTGTGTAATACTGTTTTGGTTACTGTAGTCTTATAGTGTAGTTTGAAGTTGGGTAGCGTGATGGCTCCAGTTTTGTTCCTTTTGCTTAGGATTGTCTTGACTATCTGGGCTCTGTTTTGATTTCATATAAATTTTAAAATAGTTTTTTTCTAATTCTGTGAAGAATGTCAGTGGTAGTTTAATGGAAATTGCATTGCATCTATAAATTGCTTTAGGCAGTATGTCAATTTTCATGATATTGATTCTTCCTATTCATGAGCATGGTATATTTTTCCATTTGTTTGTGTCATCTCTGATTTCTTTGAGCAGTAGTTTATAGTTCTCTTTGAAGATATTCTTCACTTCCCTTGTTAGCTGTATTCCTGGGCATTTTATTCTTTCTGTGCCAATTGTGAATGGAGGTTCACTCATGATTTGGCTCTCAGCTTGCCTATTGTTTGTATATGGGAATGCTAGCAATTTTTGCACATTGATTTTGTATTTTGAGACTTTGCTGAAGTTGCTTACCAACTTAAGAAGCTTTTGACCTGAGACAATGGGGTTTTCTAGATATAGGATCATGTCATCTGCAAATAAAGATAGTTTGACTTCCTCTCTTCCTATTGGAATCCTCTTTCTTTCTTTTGCCTGATTGCCCTGGACAGAACTTCCAATACTATATTGAACAGGAGTGGTGAGAGAGGGCCTCTTTGTCTTGTGCCAGTTTTCAAGGAGAATGCTTCCAGCTTTTGCCAAATCAGTGTGATATATGCTGTGGGTTTGTCATATATGGCACTTATTATTTTGAAATGTGTTCCTTTAATACATAGTTTATTGAGAGTTTTTTATATAAAGGGATGTTGAGTTTTATTGAAGGTCCTTTCTGCATCTATTGAGATAATCATATCTTTAGATCTGTTTGTGTAATGTATCACATTTATTGATTTGTGTACATTGAACCAACCTTGCATCCCAGGGATGAAGCCTACTTAATTGTAGTGGATAAGTTTTTTGATGTGCTGCTGGATTTGGTTTACCAGTATTTTGTTGAGGATTTTTGCATTGATGTTCATCAATGGTATTGACCTGAAGTTTTTGTTGTTGGTGGTGTATCTCTGACAGGTTTTGGTGGTGGGCTCCTGTAATCCCAGCTACTCAGGAGGCTGAGGCATGAGAGTCACATGAACCTGGGAGGCAGAGGTTGCAGTGAGCTGAGATTGACCTCACTGCACTCCAGCCTGGGTGACAGAGTGAGACTCCATCCCAAAAAAGAAAAAAAAAATGCGTTAGGGAAGATTCCCTCCTTTTCAATTTTTTGAAATAGTTTCAGTAGAAATAGTGTCAGCTCTTCTTTGTACCTTTAGTGGAATTCATCTGTAAATCTATCTGGTCCTGGGCTTTTTTTTTTTTTGACTGGTAGGCTATTTATTTCTGCCTCGATTTCAGAACTTGTTATTGTTCTGTTCAGGCATTCTGTTTCTTCCCTGTTCAGTCTTGGGAGGATGTATGTGTCCAGGAATTTTCTTCTAGAATTTCTAGTTTATGTGCATAGGGTTGTTTATAGTATTCTCAGATGGTTGTTTGTGTCTCTGTGGGATCAGTGGTGATATCCCCCTTATCATTTCCGATTGTGTTTATTTAAATCTTCTCTCCCTCTTTATTAGTCTAGTTAGCAGTCTATCTATCTTATTAATCTTAAAAAAACAGTTATTGGATTCTTTGATTTTCTGAAGGGTTTTTTTGTGTGTTTTTACTTTCTTCAGTTTAGCTCTGATCTTGATTATTTCTTGTCTTCTACTAGCTTTGGGTTTGTTTGCTCTTGGTTTTCTAGCTCTTTTAGTAGTTGTCAATTTGAAGGCCGGGCGCGGTGGCTCAAGCCTGTAATCCCAGCACTTTGGGAGGCCGAGACGGGTGGATCACGAGGTCAGGAGATTGAGACCATCCTGGCTAACACGGTGAAACCCCGTCTCTACTGAAAAATACAAAAAAAAAAAACTAGCCGGGCGAGGTGGCAGGCGCCTGAAGTCCCAGCTACTCGGGAGGCTGAGGCAGGAGAATGGCGTGAACCCAGGAGACGGAGCTTGCAGTGAGCCGAGATCCGGTTGCTGCACTCCAGCCTGGGCGACAGCGCAAGACTCCGTCTCAAAAAAAAAAAAAAAGAAAGTTGTCAATTTGAGATCTTTCTAGCTTTTTGGTGTGGGCATTTAGTGCTATAAATTTCCCCCTTAACACTGCTTTAGCTGCAACCCAGAGATTCTGGTACATTGTGTCTTTGTTCTCCTTAGTTTCAAAGAACTTGATTTCTGCCTTAATTTCATTATTTGCTTGCAAGTCATTCAGGAGCAGGTTCCATGTAGTGTTCAGTTTCCATGTAGTTGTGTGGTTTTGAATAATTTCTTAATCTTGAGTTGTTTCGTTTCCATGTGATGTGGTGTGGTTTTGAGTGAATTTCTTAACCTTGAGTTCTAATTTGATTGTGCTGTGGTCTGAGAGACTGGTTGTTATGATTTCAGCTCTTTTGCTTTTGCTGAGAAGTGTTTTACTTCTGATTATGTGATCAATTTTAGAGTTAAGTGCCATGTGGCAATAAGAATAATGTATATTCTGTTGTTTTGGGGTGAAGAGTTCTTTAGATATCTTTTCTTTCATTTCAATCTTGGAGAATCTGATTATTATAGGTCTTGGGGATGATCTATCTTCTCACGGAGTATTTTACTGGGGTTCACTGTATTTCCTGAATTTGAATATTGGCCTGTCTTGCTAGGTTGGGGAAGTTCTGGATTATATCCTAAAGTGTGTTTTCCAACTTGGTTCCAGTCTCTCTGTCTCTTTCAGGTATGCCAATCAGTTGTAGATTTGGTCTCTGTACATAATCCCATATTTCTCAGAGGTTTTGTTCATTTTTTTCATTCTTTTTTCTCTATTCTTGTCAGCCTGTCTTATTTCAGAAAGATAGTCTTCAAGCTCTGAGATTCTTTCTTGCTCTGAGATTTTTTCTTCCACTTGGTCTATTCTGCTATTAATATTTGTGATTGCATTGTGAAGTCCTGTAGTGTGCTTTTCAGCTCTAACAGATTAGTTATGTTTCTCTTTAAACTGGCTATTTTGGCTCTCAGCTCCTATATTATTTTATCGTGATTCTTAGCTTCTTTGCATTGGTTTACAACACGCTTTTTTATCTCAGTGAAGTTTATTACCCACCTTCTGAAACCTACTTCTGTCATTTCAACCATCTCAGCCCAGCCCAGTTCTGAGCCCTTGCTGGAGAGGTGTTGCAGTCATTTTAAGGAAAAGGGGCACTCTGGCTTTTTGAGTTTTCAGTGTTTTTGCATTGATTCTCTCTCATCTTAGTGGGTTTATCTACCTTTGATTTTTTATGCTGCTGATCTTTGGATGGGTTTCGTTATTGTTTTCTATTTGTTTTTCTTTTAACAGTCTGGCAACTCTTCCATAGGGCTGCTATGGTTTGCTGGGGATCCACTCTAAACCTTAGTTTTCTTTTTTTTTTTTTCCGGTACCTTGAGGTATCACCTGTGAAGCGTGTGAAATAGCAAAGATGGCAGCCAACTTTTTCCTCTGGAAGCTCTGTCCCAGGGGTCTTGACCTATTGCTGGCCCAAATTTGCCTGTAGGAGGTGGCTGAAGACTCCTGTTGGGAGGTCCTACCCAGTCAGGATCAGGAACCCTCTTAAAGAAGCAGTCTGCTTTTGATAGAGCAGCTATGCTGTATTGGAGATCCCTTCAGTCCCTGATCTGTTTGGGCTCTCCAAGGCCCACAGGCTGGACAAGCTGAGAAGCCAAATGGCCAAGTTGGCAGCCTGCCCCACCCTTCAGACACTTTGTCCCAGAGAGAACACAGGCCAGGGTGACCAGAGGCCGCTGTGGGTGGGACCTGACTGGGAGTACCTGCCCCACAAGGAGGAGTGGATCAGGGTCTTGCTTAAAGAAGCAGTCTGGCCATACCTCAACAAAACAGCTGTGCTGTGGTGATGAACTGCCTCTGTCCTTGTCAACTTGGCCTCTACAAAACCCAAAGGCCAGAAGGGCTAAGTCATCCAACCAACCCGGGTGACAGCCCTCCCCTCCTCTGGGCACTTCATCCCAGGGAGAGATCAGAGCTCTGTCTCTAATATGTGCAGGCAGGCATGGCTGGAGGGTCCAGCTGGAAGGTTCTACCCAGTGACGAAGAAGCAGTCTGGCCATGATCTGGCAAAGCTGCTGTGTTGCACTTCTAGGGAAACCCTTCCTCGTCTGGACCGTTTTGACTTTCCAAAGCCCACAGGCTGAAATGGCTGAATTGACCGAACAGCAGAGGTATTGCCCTCCACTCTCCTCTTGAGGCTCCATCCTGTCTCAGGCAGGCTCTACCCTGTTGCTGATCGCTTGCTGGAATTCCAAGACAGTGGGTCTTATCTTGTGAGGTGCGGTGAAAGTGGGGTCTACAGAATGATGCTGATTGGCTCCCTGGATTCTGCCCCCTTCCTAGGGGTATATGTGAACCACCCACCTTGCCTGAGTTGCAGAAAGACTGGTGTGTTTAAAGTTCCTGGGTTTCTGTGTGTGCCTCAGCAGTTGCTCTGCCAAGTCTCTACCCAGTTCTAAGTGACAGATCCAAAGCTCTGGTGCATGGGCTCACAAGGGGATCTCCTGATCCACAGGTTGCAAAGATCCATGGGAGAAGCATGGTTTCTTGGGTCACATAGTCACTAATTGCTTCCATTGGCTGGGGGTGGGGGTTTCCTTGGCTCCATGTCACTCCTGGTGGGCCATCGCACCACCCTACTTTTCTTCATTCTCCGTGTATTGAGTTGATTCCCTAATCAGTACCAATGTGAGAACCTGGATGTTTCAGTTGAAGGTGCTGTATTCACTTGCCTGTTTTGTTCCTCTCTGTGAATGCTGTGGACCACAGCTGCTTCTAATTGGTCATCTTGGCCCCTGCCCCTATGGTTTTTCAATTTATTGATTCTTTTCAAAGAACCAACTTTTGGTTTTATTGATTTTTCTCTCTTATTTTTCTATTCTTGATTTCATTTCTCTCTGTCTAAACTTTATTATTTACTTCCTTCCACTAGCTTTTGATTTCATTTGTTCTTCTCTCATTCCATAATTTGCAAAGTTGGATTGTTGATTTGAGATCTTTTTTGTTTTTTTAATGTAAGCATTTATAGGTGTAAATTCCCCCTTAGCACTGCTAAGTCCCATAAGTTTCAGTGTGTTTTTTCTTGAGCTTCGTTCATCTCCAAATATTTTCTAATTTCTCTTGTGATTTCTTCTTTGATACATTGGTTGCTTAAGAATATGTTGTTTAATTTCCATGAATTTATGAATTTTATAGTTTTATTTCTGCTTTATCTCACTGTGGTTGGAGAAGACACTTCATATGATATATGTCTTTTTACATTTACTTATACTTAATTTGTGGCCTAACATGTGGTTCATTCTGAAAAATGTTGCATGTGCCCTTGAGAAATATATATTGCCGTTTTTGAGTAGAGTGTTCTGTATATGTCTGTTAGATCTAGTTGGTTTATTGTGTTAAGTCCTCTATTTTCTTACGTATCTTTATCTAGTTGGTATTGGAGTGGGGTATTGAAGTCTCCAACTATTATTGTAGAACTGTCTATTTCTCCCTTTAGTTCTGTTGATTTTTGCTTCATATATTTTGATGGTCTGTCAGTAGGTTCCTCTTTGTCTCTTGTAATCTTTTTTGATTTAAAGTTTATTTTGTCTAATATTAGTGTAGCCACTAATATTAGTGGCCTCTGTTCTCTCTGGTTATTATTTGCATGCTATATCTTTTTCCATTCTCTCAATTTCAATCTATTTGTGTCTTTGGATCTAAAATGAGTATTTTATAGACAGCATGTAGTTTTATTCATTCTGCCAATCTCTGCCTATTGATTGGACAGTTAAATCGATTTACATTTCAAGGAATTACTGATAAGGAGAGATATTTGTCATTCTGATATATGTTTTGTATATGCCTTATAGCTTTTTTTCCCTCATTTCCTGCATCACTGTTCATATGATTTGGCTGTGTCCTCACCCAAATCTCATCTTGAATTCCCATGTGCTGTGGGAGGGAACTGGCGGGAAGTAATTGAATCATGGGGGTATGCCTTCCCTGTGCTATTCTCATGACAGTGAGTAAGTCTCACGAGATCTGATGGTTTTCAAAAGAGGAGTTCCCCTGCACAAGCTCTCTGTTCTCTTTGCTGCCGTGTGAGATATGCCTTTCACCTTCCACCATGATTGTGAGGCCTTCCCAGCCATGTGGAACTGTAAGTCCAATAAACCTCTTTCTTTTGTAAATTGCCCAGCCTTAGGTATGTCTTTATCAGCAGCATGACAACAGACTAATACAGTAAATTGGTACCAGTAGATTGGGGCGCTGCTGAAAAGATACCTGAAAATGTGGAAGTGACTTTGGAACAGGGTAACAGGCAGAGGTTGGAACAGTTTGGAGGCCTCAGAAAAAGACAGGAAAATGTGAGAAAGTTTGGAACTTCCTAGAGACTTGTTGAATGACTTTGACCAAAATACTGATAGTGATATGGACAATGAAATCCAGGCTGAAGGGGTCTCAGATGGAGATAAGGAACTTGTTGGGAACTGGAGCAAAGGTTCCTTTTGTTATGTTTTAGCAAAGAGACTGGTGGCATTTTGCCCCTGCCCTAGAGATTTGTGGAACTTTGGACTTCAGGGAGATGACTTAAGGTATCTGGCAGAAGAAATTTCTAAGCAGCGAAGCATTCAATATGTGACTTGGGTGCTGTTAAAGGCATTCAGTTTTAAAAGGGAAACTGAGCATAAAAGTGTGGAAAAGTTGCAGCCTGCAACTTTTATAGCACAGGAAAGACTTGCCCCCATTATTTAGTTACTTCCCACTGGGTCCCTCCCAAAACACATGGGAATTCAAGATGATATTTGGGTAGAGACACAGCCAAACCATATCATTTTGTACCTGCCCCCCCAAATCTCATGTCCTCGCATTTCAAAACCAATCATGCCTTCCCCACAGTCCCCCAAAGTCTCAACTCATTTCAGCGTTAATTCAAAAGTCCATAGTGCAATAGAAAAGAAAATCCCATTTTCTGGGGAGAAATTCAAGCTGGCTGCAGAAATTTGCATAAATAATGAGGAGCTGAATGTTAGTCCCCAAGACAATGAGGAGAATGTCTCCATGGCATGTCAGAGCCCTTTGTGGCAGCATCTCCCATCATAGGTCCGGAGGTTTAGGGGGAAAAATGGTTTTGTGGGCCGGGCGCAGCATCCCTCTGCTGTGTGCAGTCTAGGAACTTGGTGCCCTGTGTCTCAGCTGCTCCAGCCCTGACTAAACGGGGCCAAGAGACAGCTCAGGCTGTTGCTTCAGAGGGTGGAAGCCCCAAGCCTTGGCAGCTTCCATGTGGTGTTGAGCCTGTGGGTGCACAGAAGTCAAGAACTGAGGTTTGGGAACTTCTGTCTAGATTTCAGAAGATGTATGGAAACACCTGGATGCCCAGGCTGAAGTTTGCCGCAGGGGTGGGGCCCTCATGGAGAACCTCTGCTAGGGGAGTGTGGAAGGGAAATGTGGGGTCAAAGCCCCCACACAGAGTCCCGACTGGGGCACCGTCTAGTGGAGCTGTGAGAAGAGGGCCGGCTGCCATCCTCCAGACCCCACAATGGTAGCTCCACCAATAGTTTGCACCATGCACCTGGAAAAGCCCCAGACACTCAACACCAGCCCACAGAAGCAGCCAGGAGTGGGGCTGTATCCTGCAAAGCCCTAGGGGTGGAGCTGCCCAAGGCTGTGGGAGTTCACCTCTTGCATCAGAGTGACCTGGAGGTGGAACATGGAGTCAAAGGAGATTATTTTGGAGCTTTAAGATTTGACTGTCCCGCAGGTTTCAGACTTGCATGGGGCCGGAAGCCCCTTTGTTGGGCCAATGTCTCCCATTTGGAATGGCTATATTTACACAGTGCCTGTATCCCCATTGTATCTAGGAAGTAAATAATTTGCTTTTGATTTACAGGCTCATAGACAGAAGGTAATTGCTTTGTCTTGGATGAGACTTTGGACTGTGGACTTTTGAATTAATGCTGAAATGAGTTAAGACTTTGGGGGACTGTTGGGAAGGCATGATTGGTTTTGAAATGTGAGGACATGAGATTTGGGGCGGCGGGGGGCAGGTACAAAATGATATGGTTTGGCTGTGTCTCTACCCAAATATCATCTTGAATTCCCATGTGTTTTGGGAGGGACCCAGTGGGAGGTAACTGAATCATGGGGGCAAGTCTTTCCTGTGCTGTTCTTGTGATAGTGAATAAGTCTCATGAGATCTGACGCCTTTAAAAAGAGGAGCTCCCCTGCACAAGCTCTGTGTTCTCTTGTCTGCTGCCATGTGAGACATGCCTTTCACCTTCCAACATACTTGTGAGGCCTTCCCAGCCACGTGGAACTGTAAGTCCAATAAACCTCTTTCTTTTGTAAATTGCCCAGTCTTGGGTATGTCTTTATCAGCAGCATGAAAACAGACTAATACAACTGTCTTATTTTGCTTTTAGTTGATTTTTGAAGCAAAACATTTATATTCCCTCCTCATTTCCTTTTGTATGTATTCTGTAACTATTTTCTTAGTGGTTACCATGGGGACTACATTTAACTTCCTAATCTTATCACATTCTAATTTGAGTTTATACCAGTTTATCTTCATAACATAAAAAAACTGCTCCTTCAGCAACTTCTTTTCCACCCATTTTGGTTGTTGATTTCACAAAATTACATCTTTATACAGGTTGAATGTTCCTAATCTGAAAATCGGAAATGTAAAATGCTCTAACATCTGAAACTTTTTGAGCACTGACATGACATGCAATTGATTTTTGGATTAGTGATGTTCAACCAGTAAGTATAATGCAAATATTCCAAGATTTTAAAAAAATTTGCAACACTTTGGTCCCAAGCATTTCAGATAAGGGATCCTTAACTTGTGCTTTGTCTACTAAACTATAATTCCTCTATTTGGTCTGTTAAATTATGTATAAAACAAAATGTGGAGTTACAAACCAGTTACAGTACTAATTTTTAGACTAATAATTGTTTTTAAAAATGTATTAGTCTCAAATCGTGTCGAAAACAAAAAAGTGGAGTTACAAACCGTTATTACAATAGTACTAGCTTTTATAATTGTCCATGCATTTACCTTTATTGAGATTTTGATTTCTTCATACAGCTTCAAGTTTCTGTCTAGTATCCTCCTACTTCACCTTGCAGGATTCCCTTGAGTATTTCTTGCAGGGCAGGTCTCATGATAATGAACTCCCTCAGCTTTTATTTATCTGGAAATGTTTTAATTTCTTCCTCACCTTTTTTTTTTGTAAGAGACAGGACCTTACTATGTTGCCCAGGTTAAACTCAAGCTCCTGGACTCAAGCAGTCCTCCTACCTCAGCCTCCTGAGTAGGTGGGACTAGAGTCATGCACGTCTGTGCCCATCTCCTCCCTTACTTTTTGAAGGATAGTTTTTTTGTATATGGGATTTTTGGTTGACAGTTTTTTTCTTCTAGCACTTTGAATATATTGGCCCACTGTGTTTCATCCTCTAAGGTTTCTGTTGAGAAGTCTACTGATCTGATTGAACATTCCTTGTTTGTGACAAGTCATTTTTTTTTTCTTGCTACTCTGATTATTTTTTGTCTTTTTCTTTTGGAAGTTTGATTATAATGTGTCTCAATGTTGGTCTCTGAGTCCGTCTTACTTTTAGTTTTTGAATGATTCTTACATGTTTATAGTCATGTCTTTTGTTAAATCTGGCAAGTTTTCAGCCATTATTTCTCTCTGCCCTTTTCTCTCTCTGCTCCTTCTGGTATTCCCACAATGCATATGTTGGTCAGTTTGACAGTGTCCCACAGATCCCTAAGGCTCTGTTCACCTTTCCTTAATTTTTTCTCTTTCTCTTCCTCAGACTCGATAATTTCCATTGTCCTGTCTTTAAGTTTGCTGAGTCTTTCCTCTGTTTGCTGAAATGTGTCCTTGAATCCTACCAGTAAAGTTTTCATTTCATTTAGTCTATTTTTCAGTTCTAGAATTTTATTTGGTTTCTTTTCAGGATTTATCTCCGTGGATATTTCCATTTTGTTCACATATCTTTTTCTTGAGTCTCTTCACATCTTTTTTTAGTTCTCTGAACATCTTCAGTTGTTTGAAAGTATTTGTTTAATAGATCTGTTTAGTATATCTGTCATCAGGTCTTTTCTGGGAACAGTTTGTGTTGATTTTTTTTTTCTTTGAAGGGGCTATACTTTCCTCTTTCTTTGTCTGGCTTGTGATTTTCTTTGTTGTAAATTGGACATTTGGACCTAATAATGTGTAACTGTGGAAATTAGATTTTCTCACTTCTGCAGGGTTTGCTATTCTGTCTCTGTCTGTCTCTGTCTCTGTCTCTCTGTGTGTGTGTGTGTGTGTGTGTGTGTGTGTGTGTGTGACTGTCTCTCTGCCAAGGATCAGTCTGAGGTGTCAACTTAAGTAAGGTTTTCTCAGTCTTTTTGAGCCTGTGCCTTTCTCTGGGTGTGGCATGTTCACTTTCTAATTTCCTAATATATGTAGTTTTTTTTTTGTTTTTTGTTTTTAAAAGCCTAGTTTTTAATGTCTAGTTTCCAAAAAGGGGAAAAGACCAAAATAAAAGGAGAGAAGGGCACTATCCCTTTAAATCCCTTGGAAGTTACTTCAGCCAGAGGAGAAGGGGCTTACAACAATGATGGAAGGTACAACAACAATGGCCACCTGCCCCCTTGTCCCTCTTTGATCAGAAACAACAATCAGTGATCAGAGAATAAATCTCTGATAGTTAGAAATTTTATTTGGGTTCCTATTTGCCTACCATGGCTCCCACAGGCCATGTCCAGATTGATCCAGGAATATGTGCAGAGCTGCCTGCCATGCAGCTGAGGGGTGGAGGATGTGTAGCTGTTGCTCTGCTAAGATCTGAAATTGATGAAATTAACTGTATCTTACTGTTCAAGCCTTCCCCTGGAAGTTTTGAGTCTTCAATAGACTCCAGAGTCCAAAATAGTTACAGGGGACACATTCTGCCAGTGCAATTGTTATCTAGGAGGGGAGACAAATTCCTGGTGCTTCCTACTCTGCTATTTTTCCAGAATTCTGACAAGTCATTAGTTTTTTCCTCATTTGAGAAAAACTTAACAATCAGGTAGATATTAGTTTTAAGTAAGAAAAAAAATTTAAATTGTATTCATTTGGTAAAACTTTTACTAATACGCTTTTTTCTAAAGTACGATGCTAGTGTCCTTCAGAAAAATAAAAAACAATGTCTTTATATTATGGTTTCTTTTTTTATTTTTCAGAGATAATACATATGAGAATGCTTAAAGGAGCAAAAAACACTCCTTGAAGTTTGAGGTCAGATCTTATTTCTCAAGAAGGAATATTTCTTAAGTTATAAGAATTAGATAACAAATCAACACGAGGGTCTAGAACAATTGAGCTCTTGTTTAGTAAACTTGGAAAGAGATCATGAATGGGAAAAGACAGCATGTCAGTTATGGTGTTAAAAATCAGAAAAGAATTTCCTTCCTTGAACTAATTTCTTTAAAATAGCAACAAGACATAAGTGAAAAGGCCCCAAGTTAGGAATCAGAAGTCTTGTGTCCTAGTATGTGATGTTAAACAGAACATTATAAAGATACCATTCTAATACATAAGAAAATAGACTAGTAGATCAGTAAATCTAAGCAAAATGGTATTATGTTTGCTCTTGACTAGTTAATGATAATTTGTAAGTACTGTGATGTCACTAAGTAAAAGGCAAAGTTCTTAAAATAGTTGGCACGACTGGGCACGGTGGCTCACGTCTGTAATCCCAGTACTTTGGGAGGCCGAGGTGGGCAGATCATGAGGTCAGGAGATGGAGACCATCCTGGCCAACATGGTGAAACCCTGTCTCTACTAAAAATACAAAAATTGGCCAGGTGTGGTGGCACGCACCTGTAATCCCAGCTACTTGGGAGGCTGAGGCAGGAGAATCGCTTGAACCCAGGAGCTGGAGGTTGCAGTGAGCCAAGATCACCACTGCACTCCAGCCTGATGACAGAGTGAGACTCTGTCTTAAAAAAAAAAAAAAAAAAAGAGGTTGACACTAAATTCCATAATACCATCTGAGTTCACCTTCTCCTATTTCTTCTTTTTCTTAAAAAACTGAATCCCAAAATACTGTGCTATTTCTTCTTAATCCTGCTCCAGGTTCAGGTGGCCCCAGGTTGTTCCTTGACCATAGCAGCCATGCACACTCCTGTCTCATGACCATTCACTGGCTGCCCCCTCTGCTGAAAACAAAAACATTCTGCCAGTAATCTGCACTGTTCACTCATTCACTTCCTTCAGTTCTTTGCTAAAGTGTCATCTCAGTGAGACTTCTCCAACCTCTGTATTTAAAACTAACCAAGCCTTCCCTAATTCCTTTGTTATTATTTCCACATAACATTTATCACTATCTAATATTCAATATATATTTAACTCATTTGTCTCTCCTGCGCCAAAAAGAAATGGGATGTAAGTTTCAAGAAAGGGGAATTGTCTACTGTATCTTTCTCTATTGTACTGGAATATCCCTACTTTTTAGAGTTGTTTGTGGCACACATGAGGCACTCAATAAATACTTGTTAAATGAAATGTATGGGGAGAAGTGGAAATCTTGATTCCATAATTTCACACTCAAATTATTATCATAGAATAGAATTATCATGTTAATTAGCTTTAGGAGACAGCTTTATTTTATTTCAAGTTCAAGATGCTTTTTAAATTTAATTTCTTACTCTCTACTTGCTTACGTTAAAAAATATAATTGCTGGCTGGGTGTGGTGGCTCACATTTATAATCCCAGTGCTTTGGGAGGCCAAAGTCAGAGGATCGCTTGATGCCAGAAGTTCAAGACCAGCCTGGGAAACATAGCAAGACCTTGTCTCTACAAGAAAAATTTAAAAATTAGCTAGATGTGGTGGCACCCACTTGTAGTTCTTGCTACCTAGGAGACTGAGGTGGGAGGGTTGCTTGAGTCCAGTACAGGTGTTCAAGGGTTCAGTGAGCTATGATCATGCCACTGCACACCAGTGTGGGTAACAAAATAAGTCCTTTTCTCTTAAAACAAAATAACAAAAATAAAGTTGCTAGGGTTAATGTGTCTTTAAATTAGTCACATGTAATTTGAAGTCATTCCAGGGAGGAATTAGAAGCATACTGGGTGAAGGTGAATCTCTAAAGTATTTAAGGACTTGGAGAAAAGTACCAAATGCCTTTCATTGATGCAAACAAGCGCATGCATTAGTTAGAATCTCACTTAGCGAGATTTCCTTTGTTCTGTTCTGGTATTAGTCTACTTGTAATATGGTGGTCTTTTTGTTGATATATACTATTTGTGGAATATATACTATTTTTATGGAATGCATGTGGTATTTTTGATACATGAATAAAATGTGTAATGATCAAATCAGGGTATTTAAGATATCTATCACCTCAAACATTTATTATTTATTTGAGTTGGGAACATTTCAAATCTTCTTTTCTAGTTATTTTGAAATATACAATATATTGTTGTTAACTGCAGTCACCCTACTGTGCTATCAAACACTAGAACTTACTATTTCTATCTAACTGTTTTTTGTACCTACTAACCAACCTCTCCACCACCACCCTGCCACACACATACCCTTCCTGGCCTCTGATAACTATCATTCTATTCCCTACCTCACTGAAAAAAACTTTTTTAGCTCCCACATATGAATGAGAACAAATATTTGTCTTTCAGTGTCTGGCTTAATTCATTTAACAATAATGACCTCTAGTTGCATACACATTGCTGCAAATGACAGGATGTCATTCTTTTTTATGGCTGAATAGTATTCTACTGAGTATATATACCACATTTTCTTTTTTTTTCCAATTTTATTCACATTTTTTATTCATTCATCCGTTAATGAACATTTAGATTGATTTCATATGTTGCTATTGTGAATAGTCTTGCCATAAACAAGAGGATATGGGTATCCCTTTGATATACTGATTTCCTTTCCTTTGAATAAATACCCAGTAGTGAGACTACTGGATTTTATGTTAGTTGTATTTTTAGTTTGTTAAGGAAACTTCATACTGTCTTCTGTAATGGCTGCACTAATTTACTTTCCAAACAACAGTGTATAATATAGAGTTTCCTTTTCTCTGCATCCTCACAAGCATCTGTTATTTTTTGTCTTTTTGATAAGAGCAATTCTAACAAGGGTAAGATGTCTTATTGCAGCTTGGATCGGCATTTCCCTGATAATTCATTATGTTGAACATTTTTTCCACATACCTGTTGTCCATTTTTAAGTCCTTTTCCCCCCCTTTAACCAGAGGTGAGAGAGGTATGTCTTCTTTTGAGAAATGCCTACTCAGATCCGTTGTCCACTTTTTCATGGGATTATTAGTTTTTTTGCTGTTAAGTTGTTTGAATTCCTCAGGTGTTTTTGTGTTGTGTTAGATAAAAAACACAAAAAGTTGTTTGAGTTCCTTGCTTATTCTGAATATTAGTTCCTTGGCAGATGAATGGTTTGCAAATATTTTCTCTCATTCAGCATGTTGTCCTTCTCACTCTGTTGACTGCTTCCTTTGCTGCATAGAAGCTTTTTAGTTTACATAGTCCCATTTGTCTATTTTATTTTTGTTGCCTGTGCTTTTGAAGTCTTAGCCATACATTTTTTGCCTAGACCAATGTTTAAGAGCATTTTCCCTATTTTCTTTTAGCAATTTCATACTTTTTAGGTCTTACGTTTAAGTCTTTAATCAATTTTGGGATGACTTTTGTATATTGTGAGACATAGGAATCTAGTTTCACTTTTCTGTACTTGGATATCCAGTTTTCCCTGTGCCATTATTGATGAGTATGCCTTTCCTCAATTTATATTCTTGATGGCTTTGTTGGAAATCAGTTAGCTATAAATGCATGCATTTATTCCTGGAGTGTCTATTCTGTTTCATTGGTTTATGTGTCTGTTTTTATACCAATACCTTGCTGTTTTAGTTACTACAGCTTTTTAATATATTTTGAAATCAGGTATGTGATGCCTCCAGCTTTGTTTTTTTTACTCAGGAACACTATGGCTATTTGGGCTCTTTAACGGTTCTATACAAATTTCAGGATTTTTTTGTATTTATATGAAGAATGTCATTGCCGTTTTGATCGGGATTACGTTGAGTCTGTAGATTGCTTTGCATAGTATGGTCATTTTAACAATATTAATTCTTCTGAGTCATGAGCATGGGATATCTTTCCATTTGTTTGTGTCCTCTTAACATTCTTTCATCAGTGTTTTGAAGTTTTCCTCGTAAAGGTCTTTCACTTTCTTGGTTCAATTTACTCCTAAGTATTTTATTTTTCTTAGCTATTGTAAATGAGATTGTTTTCTTTTTTAGCCAGTTTATTATTGGCACATAGAAATGCTGCTGATTTTTATATGTTGATTTTGTATCCTGCAATTTTACTAAATTCATTTATTGGTTCTAAGAGTGTTTTTGGTGGAGTCTTTAGGTTATATACATGCATACACATATAAGTATATATGTATTTTTTATATATATATATATCCATGTCTATATAGTACATACACACACACACACACATATACATATATCCATGTTATTTACAAAGAGGCACAGTTTTACTTCCTCTATTCCAATTTAGATGACATTTATTTATTTCTCCTGTCTGATTGCTCTGGCAAGGACTTCCGGTACTATGTTGAATAAAAATGATGACCCAATCTCTAAATAAATAATAAAAATGAAGTGGTGGAAGTGGATATCCAATATCTTGTTACAGTTCTTTCAGCTTTTCCCCATTCAGTATTATGTTAGCTAAACATTTGTCAGATATGACCTTTATTATGCTGAGGTATGTTTCTTCTATGCCTAATTTGTTAAGAGTTGTAATCATGAAAGGAAGTTAAATTTTATAAAATTTCTTTTCTCTGTCTATTGAAATGACCATATTGTTTTTGTCCTTCATTCTGTTGTTGTGAGGTATCACATTTATTGACTTGCATGTGTTGAACTATCCTTTCATCTGATATATTATCCTTTTATGGTGCTGTTGGATTCACTTTGCTAGTATTTTGTTGAAGTTTTTTTGTGTCTGTGTTCGTCAGGGGTATTGGCCTGTAGTTTTCTATTTCCATTATGTTCTTGTCTGGTTTTGGTATCAGGGTAATACTGGCCTCACAGAATGAGTTCAGAAGAATTTCCTCCTTTGAATTTTCTGATATAGTTTGAGAATAATAGGTGTTAGTTTTTCTTTACAAGTTTGATAGCATTTGGAAGTAAAGCCATCCGGTGCTGAGCTTTTCTTTGTTGGGAGACTTTTTATTACTGATTCAATCTCATTACTTGTTATTTTATTTTTATTTATTTTTTTGAGACAGAAGATCGTTCTGTCGCCCAGGCTGGAGTGCAGTGGCACAATCTCCCCTCACTGCAAGCTCCACCTCCCAGGTTCACGCCATTCTCCTACCTCAGTCTACCGAGTAGCTGGGAGTACAGGCGCCCGCCACCATGCCCGGCTAATTTTATGTATTTTTAGTAGAGAGGGGGTTTTACCATGTTAGCCAGGATGGTCTCAATCTCCTGACCTCGTGATCCACCTGCCTGTGGCCTCTCAAAGTGCTGAGATTACAGTCATGAGCCACCCCAACCGGCACATTACTCGTTATTGGTCTGTTCAGGTTTTTCTTTCTGATTCATTGTTTTTTTTTGTTTTGTTTTTTGTTTGTTTGTTTGTTTGCTTTTTGTTTTTTTGAGAGGGAGTTTCACTCTTGTTGCCCAGGCTGGAGTACAGTGACTCAATCTCGGCTCACAGCAATCTCCACCTCCCGGGTATAAGCAATTCTCCTGCCTCAGCCTCCCAAGTAGCTGGGATTACAGGCATGTGCCATCACACCAGGCTAATTTTTTTTTGTATTTTTAGTAGAGACAGGGGTTCTTCATGTTGGTCAGACTGGTCTCAAACTTCTGACCTCAGGTGATCCGCCCACCTTGGCCTCCCAAAGTGCTGGGATTACAGGCATGAGCCACGGTGCCCAGCCCTGATTCATTCTTGGTAGATTGTATGTGTCTAGGAATTTATCCATTTCCTCTAGCTTTTCTAATTTGTTAGCATATAGTTCTTTATAAGTCTCTGATGCTTTCTTGTATTTCTGTTGTATCAGTTGTAATGTCTGTTTTTGTTTGTGATTTTGCTAATTCACATCCTCTCTCTTATTTTCTTGGTTAGTCTAGCTAGTGATTTATCTATTTTGTCTTTTCAAAAAACTAACTTTTCATTCCATTGACCTTTGTATTATTTTTAAGTCTCTATTACATTTAATTCTGCTCTGATCTTTATTTTTTCTTTCCTTCTGCTAATTTTGGATTTGTTCTGCTCTTGCTTTTCTAGTTATTGAGGGGTATCATTAGCTTGATTATTTGAAATGTTTCTACTTCTTGATATAGGCATTTGTTACTATGAAATTCCCTCTTAGCACTTCTTTTACTACATCCCATGGGTTTTGATATGTTGTGTTTCCATTTTCATTTGTCTCAAGACATTTATTTCCTTCTTTCTTCTTCATTGACCCAATGGCTGTTAAGCATGTTATTTAATTTCCAAGTATTTGTACGGTTTCCAAAGTTCCTGTTGTTATTGATTTCTAGTTTTATCCCATTGTGATCTGAAAGGTACTTGATATGATTTTGATTTTTTTTTAATTTAAACTTGCTTTTTGGCCTAGCATATGGTCTACACTAGAGAATGTTTCATGTGTTGATGAGAAGAATGTGTATTCTGTCACTATTGGATAAAATATTCCATGCATGTCTTTTAGGTACATTGATCTGAAGTGCAGTTTAAATCTAATGTTTCTTTGTTGGTTTTCTGTCTTGATGATCTGCCTAATATGGAGAGTAGGGTGTTGAAGTCTTCAACTATTATTGTATTGGAGTCTATCTCTCCCTTTAGATCTAATAATATTCGCTATATATTGCTATATATTTGCTATATAAGCTAGAGGAACTGGATGTTCTGGTGTTAAGTTCATATATATTTAGAATTGTTATATCTTCTTGCTGAATGGATCCCTTTATCATTATACAGTGACCTTGTTTATTTATTTAAAATAGATTTAGGGGGTACAAATACAGCTTTGTTAAATGGGTATATTGCCTAGTGCTGAGGTCTGGGCTCCTAGCGTAACCATCACCTGAATAGTGTTTATTGTACCCATTAGGTAACTTTTCATCCCTCACCCGCCTCCCACCCTCCCACCTTTCCAAGTCTCTAATGCCTGTTATTCCAATCTGTATGTCCATGTGTGCATACTATTTATCTTTCACTTACAAGTGAGAACATGCAGTATTTTACTTTCTGTTTTTGATATTTTACTTAAGATAATGGTCTCCAAATCCATACATATAGCTGCAAAAGACATTATTTTATTTTTTCATGGATACATAGTATTCCATATATATATACCACATTTTCTTTATCCAATCATTCATTGATGGTTACTTAGGTTGATTCTGTGTCTCTTGTGACTAGTGCTGTGATAAGCATGAGTGCATGTATCTTTTTCATAAAATGATTCTTTTCCTTTGGCTATATGCCCAGTAGTTGGATTGCTGGATCAAAGGGTAGTTCTATTTTTAATTCTTTGAGAAATCTCTATACTATTTTCCACAGAGGTTGTCTAATTTACGTTTCTACCAACAGTATATAAATGTTCCCTTTTCTCTGCATCTTTGCCAACATCTGTTATTTTTTGACTTTTTAATAGTAGCCATTCTGACTGGTATAAGATGACATCTCATTATGGTTTAAATTTGCATTTCTCTGATGATTAGTTATGTTGAATATTTTTTCATCTGCTTGTTGGGCATTTTTATGTTTACTTTTGGAAAATGGCTATCCATGGTTCTTTGCTCACTTCCTAATCCTTTTGTTGTTGTTGTTGACTTGTTTGAATTCCTTGTAGATTCTAGATATTAGTCCCTTGTCAGATGCATAGTTTGCAAATATTTTCTTCCGTTCTGTAGCTTGTCTGTTCATTGTCTATTTCTTTTGCTCTACAGAAGCATTAGTTTAAGTCCCATTTGTCTATATTTGTTATTGGTGCATTTGCTTTGAAATCTTAGTCTTGAATTCTTTGCATAGGCCAATGTCCAGAAGAATTTTTCCTAGGTTTTCTTCTAGAATTTTTAGTTTCACATCGTACGTTTCAGTCTTTAACTCATCTTAATTTTTGTATATAGTGACGGATAAATCCAGTTTCATTGTTTTGCATGTGGCTATGCAGTTTTCCCAGCACCCTTTATTGAGTAGGGTGTCCTTTCTCTGATGTATGTTTTTGTCAACTTTGTTAAATATCAGTTGGCTATAGGTATGTGGTTTTATTTCTGGTGTAGCAGGAAGAGCCACAGACAAAACCCCTCAGACACCGAGTTAAAGAAGGAAGTGGTTTCTTCAGCCGGGAGCATTGGCAAGACTCCTGTGTCAAGAGCCAAGCTCACCGAGTGAGCAATTCCTGTCCCTTTTAAGGGCTTGCAACTCTAAGGGGGTCCGTGTGAAAGGGTTGTGATTGATTGAGCAAGCAGGGGGTATGTGACTGGGGGCTGCATACACCGGTAATTAGAAAAGAAATGAACAGGACAGAGATCTTCACAGTGCCTTTTTAATGCAAATAACCGGTTAGGTCAGGGGTAGATCTTTAACTTCCAGGCCCAGGGTATGGTGCCGGGCTGTCTGCTTGTGGATTTCATTTCTGCCTTTTAGTTTTTACTTCTTCTTTCTTTGGAGGCAGAAATTGGGCATAAGACAATATGAGGGGTGGTCTCCTCCCTTACTGGGTCCTCTATTCTGTCTGTTGATCTATATGTCTATGTTTATACCAGTACCATGCTGTTTGATTACTATAGACTTGTAGTATAATTTGGAGTTAGGTAATGTGATGCCTGCTTTCACTACCTGGGTTCTTTTCAGTTCCATATGAAGTTTAGGATTTTTTTTCTAATTCTGTGAAAAATGTCATTGTTATTTTGATAGGAATTATATTGAGTCTGTAGATTGCTTTGGGCAATATGGTCATTTTAACAATATTGATTCTTCTAATCTATGAGAATGGAATGTTTTTCCATTTACTTGTGTCCTCTTAACTCTCATCAGTATCTTGTAGTTTTCCTTATAGGCATCTGTTACTCCTTGGTTAAATGTATTCCCAGAGTTGTTTTCTTTTTCTTTTCTTTTCTTTTTTTTTTTTGACTATTAGAAATGGGATTGACTTTGGTTTGGTTCTTAGCATGATTATTATTGCTGTATAGAAATGCTACTGATTTTTCTATTGATACATATTTGGAAATTATTTTAGAGAAAGATGTGGCTCTTCTTGCATTCCTAAAAGATTCTAATGTTCAGCTGGGAAATGAGTGTATAGCCTAGTCAGCAAATATGTACTGGTGGCTGTTTTCTGGAGGCTTTTGTTATATGAGTGATAAATATACTGGAAGGTACTGCCAAGAAGCTGCTTCTCCAAGATCTTTGTACAGAGACTAATGTCACGATGAGCGTGTAGTTCTGGGATCTAGACCTGCATTGCTTTGTATATTTAGTAGTGGATTGCATTAGTACAGCTTTGCTGGTGTGGGCTCTACTTTACTTCTAGATCCAGTGGATTTTCATCAAGTTAAGCATTTTACCTTCACTAGCATTCCATTCTTTACCTAATTTACTTATGTAGCAAACCTGTCGAGCATCAAAGTGTCAGTTGCGGATTCTTTGGCAGAAGTAAAACCAGTTTATGTTTCAGTAAAACTAACACTGAAAGCTCTTTCTATTCCTATCCTTTGAGAGTTTGATCCACAATTTCCTTGTTATTGCTCCTTCATAAAACACTGAGTAGAAAGGAGGCTTCTTAGGACAGAGGGGACTTGTTCCTTTTTTATTTTTTAACAAAAAAGAACCTCTGAGAATCCTGTCCCCTACGATGTGGTCAGGGGGTGCTGTGGTGTGCGCATATCCATAAACTTGTGTATCTCCATACCTAACAGCGCTGCTGGGCTCAAGGGAAAAGAATACTGTTTGCAGAATGAATCCATTGTCACGTAGACAACCTCAAGCAGGGAAGGAAGCTTATTCTTCCATAAGGCTTAGCAAAGTCTTCTCATATGAGAGCTAGCAAAGAATTTGAAGATCCAAAATATCAGGGTCCATTTTGAAAGCTGGGGCAATAGTGGAGGGGGTGTCGAAAGTCCTAGTATATAAAAGGTGGGTTACCTGAGGTACAGTCCAAAGTCCATGAGTAAACAGAGGCTAGGGGCAGAGGAAAGAAGACACCTGAGGGAGCCCCTGTTTTCCTTATTTGGTTCAGGCCAGAGAGTGGGTATTTGTCTGTAGCTACCCTACCCTTACTACCCTCCCCACAACACTCCCCCACCTCTCACCAAAAAAGAAAAAAAAAGGAAGAATAGAAACTTTTGAACCCATGTGGGGATTTCACAATCATGTCTTCTTTTCTTGGTAATGTTCTGCTTTGACATAATAACAAATCTGTTTGTGTTTGCAAAGGATTAGCTATGGACCCTGCTTCTGGAGCAAAACTCAGACAAGGATTTAGTAAATCTTCTAAAAAAGATTAACTCCTAGAAGCCAGGTAAGAAAAAAAAAAAAATCACCTCTAATCCAGGTGTTCCTGGTCAGTTAATGACTTTTAAGAGAACGGATGCATAGTAGGCAAACTGAAGAGACGTTTGGACAAACTCCAGATTGAGTTAACAAAATGTATGCTCTTGAAACTGACTCTTCTGTTAAACATACAGTTCAAAGAGGATATTCAGTTTTTGATTTATGACTTAATAGGAAAGGGGAATGATCCTTCACTTTTGACCGGAAAGGTTATTGCCTTGTCCCTTTTTCTAAGTACCTTACCTTCAAAAAGAATAGTTCCCTGAGAGTGTGAATTGTTTGTAAAACAATTAAAAGTCTAAAGAGGCCTATATTATTTAGCATTCTCAATGTGGAAACAATGACGTTCTAAAGTAAATGCCTCTTCTTTCTGCTTTCAGGCTGGCTCCCTGAAACCCATCAGCCTGGATGGCTGCATACCCCAGAATGCCACCTAAGGGGAGGGAACGGTAGATGTGACATCGGTTTATATACCCTTGATTCTTCTTGAAGCATCACTTAGAACAAGTAAAACTAGCTTCAAATTTTTATTTACTCCCTTTGAATTTTTCAAAACAAAAGCATGAAACACATCAACCTGTATAATACATGATTCAAATTCACTTGATGTTTTTTAATTGGACATTTGATGGGTTTTTAAGACAATGTTGTTTTAATATTAGAACCTTTTTAGTAGACTAGTAATTGGAGTACTAACATTATTTACTTACTAGGAAAATCTTTCTTTAACTAGCTTCATTTTATGTACTAGCTGTGAAATCTCAGTTTTGATATTGGCATCTAGTAAGTATTAAATTATAGCTATTATACTTATTTTAAATGTTTATGTATATACTGTGTAGAAGTGTCTTACATATACCGGTCACACAGACCATATTTGGGGGGAAACACTGAAGTGGAGGAGAAAAGATTACCAAAATCTTCCATACTGTGGGAAGAATGTTCTCAGTGGCCTCAAGGCATTTATTTATCATGGCCAAATCAGAAGCTATCTATTCATTTCGTTAGCATTGATTTATACAGAGCTGTTGGGAGGTGACCCTCTCTTCTCTTTGCAGTCTTTTTTTTTTTTTTTTTTTTGAGACAGGATCTCAGTCTGTCACCCAGGCTGCAGTTGTGCGATCTTGGCTCAAGCAGTACCTTCCACCTCAGCCTCCCGGGTAGCTGGGACCACAGACTTGCGCCACCACAACCGGCTAATTTTTTGTATTTTTTGTAGACATGGGGTTTCGCTATTGGCCAAGCTAGTCTTGAATTCTTGAGCTTAAGGCATCTGCCTGCCTTGGCCTCCCAAAGTGCTGGGATTACTGGCATGAGCCACTGTGCCCAGCCTCTTTGCAATCTTAAGGGTCAATAGATCTCTTTTTGTAGAATGAATTGTACTTATACTTTTAAATCCAAGAACTTTTTCTTAACCTCGTAAAATTTTAATTAGGACAATTAAACCGTTTCTTTCTGTCCAAATGTAAGTAGGAGAATCCCAGTCTACCCCAGCTTGTAATGCAGAATATCTGAAATTCTTATGCTCTGTATTTTGGGGACCAAACTCCAAATGTTATGTTCTGCGTTCAGGAAAATCAAGTATGTGTTGTGGAACTGACAGGAGACAGTAGTAAGCCATGTAAAAGTATCTGTGGAAGCTTCTGTAAATGGATGTCAGGAGGTTTTTAGCTGAGATGAGCTACTCCTTTTTCCCCTTTTGCTCTGGGAGATTGCTTTGCCTCTGAGAACAAAGAGGGGATATGGGAACTGACTTAAACATCCCCAAGCAGTGGACTCCTACTAATGGAATAACTTACATCACTTTGTCTCATTTCCTCCCTGTGGGTTTCATTGTAGTTTAAAGACCCAGGTCTGTCTGGCAGCTGGGTCTCACAGATTAAGCTTCCTTCTCAGTTCCAACCCTGGGTAGCAGTTTGCCCCTTAAGTGGTCATCAGCATCATTGTTAAGGACTGTGAGTGGGTCAGGTTTTTCTCACGTTTTACCAATAGGCTTCTTGGATAGACAGATAAATTCATCTTCCCTTTCTCTACCTACCCCCACCCTATTTAGTGCTAAAATAAACAGAAATAGGCCTGTCAGATTTAAGGAGCATAATACTTTGAGGAAATCCCAATAAGAAATAAGTACATTTCTAATTTGGCTAGAAATTAATGGTAAACACCATTGTAAAAGTGGATCATGGTAGCCCAGGTTAGACTAAACTCTGGTAGATAGTATTCTGATCTATACATTAGAAATAAATTATGTCATATTATAGACTGATTTAAAATATTGTACAGTGTTTTTAGAAATAAGATCTTAGCACTGTGAATTTAACAGAAGCATATAAGCTTCTATCTTAAGTCATAATTATTTTACTCAAAAAAAGTGAAGTTTCTAATAGATGCTCAGTAGAGGTCCAAACAGTAGTTTCTGTGGGGGAAGTAATGACCAGGAGGGGGCAGGAGGGGGCAGGAGGGGGCAGGAGGGGGCAGGAGGGGGCAGGAGGGGGCAGGAGGGGGCAGGAGGGAGCCACGTGGAGCCGGAAGTGTTTTCTGTCTTGATCTGAGTGTATGTAGTTCATGTTGACACAGGTGGAGCGGTATGAAAAATTAATCAAGCCAAATTGCAAGATTTGAAAAGTTTATTATATGTAAGATATATGTTTATGGAAAAGAAAGCCTCTAAAAACATAAGACAATGGAGCTTTAAAAAAGGTTAGGTTTTACATCTTTAAAACTCATTAATAAGATACCAAATTCAAGAGATTATAGTTACATTGTAAAACATAATCCTCTTTGAATAAAAGCTAATAAGGACAAACTGATGAATTACAAATGCACTTATTTATTGGTGATTAAAAACAATACTTAACAAGTTAAGCAGCTTGAGTAGTAGTTTAAGCTAGACAGAGCAAAGGAAATTCTTGTTTAATATATATATTTTTAATTCCAGTAATATTTTCTTAAATTCCTGTTAAAAATATAATCAATATTATAGTCAGCAAAATGCCTTTGACTGACGCCTGGATTATTTTACCACTTAACCTGGTTACACAGTGATTTTTTTTTCTGTCAGATGTAGCTGACAACCAGTTTAGTCTTTAAGATAAATGAAGTGATAACTCACATTGCAGCATCTTGTGGAAAATATTCAAACTACATTTAAAATGCTTCTGTAAAATGGAGAACTCTATTGCTCCACAAGAAATTGTATATGTAAAACTACAGGTTGGCTATGGTAATAGCAACTAAACTACATCCAACCCTGAAGGTAGAAAAATCCCTGAAAAGAAATACACAGCCTAGTCATAATATATCATATAAAGGTTATTTTCTTATTTTTAAAATTCTCCCAATTTGGAGAGATCCAAACCTTTCCATAGTTCCCTTACTAGGCAGTGCCACATAAAGTTATTTAGTTAACATTATGATCATGGCTTACGATTAAATTCCATATGACAAACACTTATATATAGCAGCCATCATTTTGGATGTTGGTTATGACAATATTTGCAGTTTGATTACAGAACACGCGTTCATTAAATTTGGTACAAAGCATGAACACTCAGGACAGATTGGCACAATACATGCAGTTCGAGAATTCTCTTATCTCAAGCCAGTCATCACTGAATAAGCCATAGTCTCAGTTCCGTTTTCCAAATCTTTCTCATATTGTAACTGACATTTAAAATGCTTCTTAAAACATCTTCCAGAATACGAAAAATACACTTTAAAAATCATTTATCTGAATGCATGATGGAAATGAGGCAGGATGGCAGAGCCAGTGCCAGCTGAGAACACATGAGGGATGGGGGGCAGGGGGAGCTGGCCCAGGCTCACAGTGCCCATGGCAAGTGGGGGTTCTTGCTGCTGCTGCCCCAGACAGCTTAACCTGTGGGGCAGAGATTCCCCAGGCCCCAGGGCAAGAGTGCTATTCCCAAAGGTATTTTGGGTAGCAGGAGGGGGCAGCTGCCAGAAGCCCAACAGGGGGGACAGGTCCAGAGAGGCAGGTATTGTTAGGTTCACAGCATCTGCAGGCAGCTCCTTGGGCAGGTTTACTTTACCAGCATTTCCCTTAGCCAGATCAAAACCTGGGTTGAGCTTCTGAGGTGACTGAGGCTCTTGCAGAGGCAAGTCCTCAAACAAACTGATATTGCAAAAACCTTTAGTATCTGCTTTGAGAGGCAGGCTTGCAAGTGGGGAGTATGAGGTAGAAGTGGTATTGTACTTGTGATTGGGAAGGGGTGGCGGAGGAGAGCTAGGGGATACCGAGGGGTGGAGGGAGGCCAGGGACTCTGGCAGCGGCTGCATAGGCTGGGCGGCTTGTTCTGGGGGACTGAGGGTGAGGCTATGGACCTCAGCTGGCAAGCTACTTGCAAGCCCGTTCTGGGCAGAAGCTCCTAAAGGGAAAGGAGGCAAGGCAGCAGCCTTCAGTTGGAATGAAGTCGAGATGGTGTGGAAGGTGCTCAGAAGGTCTCCGGTCTGCAAGCTCTCTTTCATCAGCTCTTGTGAGTGGGTCTTCTTGGTATGCCGGGTAAGGTGATCCTTGCGCCCAAATCTCTGGGCACAGAACTGGCACAGGAAGTCCTTGCATCCTGTGTGGACCACCAGGTGGCGTCGCACATCCTTCCGGGTGTAGAAGCATCTTTCACAGTGGTCGCACTGGTGCTTCTTTTCCTTGGTTGCGCTAGGGGGCTTCTCTTCCGCATGGGATTTGAGGTGGTCCAGTAGCACCTCGGTGCTCCCTAGCTCCAGGGCACAGACCCCACAGGTGAGGTCCCCACTGCTGGCCGCATGGAGGGCCAGGTGCCTCTTATAGCCCAGTATGGTGTTGTACTTCTTCCCACACTCCTCACACCCAAAGGCCATTTTGTTGGGGTCGTGGGTCTGGAGGTGGTTTTTCAGGTGGTCTTTCCGGTTGAACGTCTTCTCACAGTGAGCACACTGGTGAGATTTCTGGGGAGAATGGGTAGCCATATGCCTAGGAGCAGAAGGAGAAATTTCACAATACAGAGTTGTTTTAAAGAGCTAAAGAAAGGTGTAGAAACAATATTATATCAAAATGTTAATAGTTTTCTCTGGGTCTTGGCATAATTTTCAAAATTCTTTCTTATATTTTCCAAATATATAAACTTTTATAATTAAAAAAGCAAGCAATACTAAAGCCATAATACATTTTTCACACCTATAAAACGTTTTATGAGACAGGATCTCACTCTTTTGCCCAGGCTGGAGTGCAGTGGTCCGATCATGGCTCACTGCAGCCTCAACCTCCTGGGCTCAAGCAGTCTTCCCACCTTAGCCTCTCAAATAGCTGGAACTACAGGCACACACCACCAGGCCTGGCCAATTTTTAAAATTTTTCATTTCTTATTTTTTTTGTAGAGACAAGGTCTCACTATGCCCATGCTGGTCTCAAACTCCTGGGCTCAAGTGATCCTCCCGCCTTGGCCTCCCAAAGTGTTGGGATTACAGACAAGAATCACCCTGCCTGGCCAGAATATTCTTTAAGAGAACATGTTTTTTTAATGTATACAGATTTCTAAACAAAGTATGCAAGTATTTAAAAATATGTGACCATGAAAAATCTTTTTCAGGAAGGGGTTAAAGGGGTCTTTTGTACTCTGGAAATTGAAGTAACTCAATTTGCCTGCTACCCAGAACCACATGAAGCCCCAGTTTTAGGTTATCGCTCCTAGTTCCTATGTTTCTGTTGTTTGAGACAGAAAGTTCAGGCCATGGACAGGTAACTCTTAGGAGCCTCTTAAAAAGTCCATCCTTAAGCTCAGAAAAGTGTCTAATAGGACTGTGAACATCAGCCTGCTGCCTGTGCTTTCAGCCTCAGCCTCTGCCCACCGTGAGATCTCACCACTGTCTTGATTTCCTTCATTCAAAGCTTGCCTATCAGCTCTTATCTCTGATGCTGCTGCCTGTCTCCATTACTTCAAATTTTCCCTCTAAGACACCTTTGACTTACTTCTTAAAGGTCACTGGTAATTTAATTGGCAAAATTCAAAAAGACTTTCTTCTTTAAATATGAAGCTGCTACCCCTAATAAGAGCTGTAAGTCTGTCTTCAACAATGGCTCAAGCCATAGTCCGTCTAGTCAATTTGGAATTTCAAAATAGCTATTTTATGTTTGTGAAGAAGAAACTGTTATGGAAAGCCACCACAATTCCATCTCTTTCACAGTTCCACTGACTTGCTAACATCTAAACTCAACATTGGCTTTTAAAAGCTCAGTGCATAAGGAAACCCTGAGTTTGTCATCCTTGAACTTTAAGAGGGTTCATTTTAATAACTAAAACACGGAGCACTATATGTTAGCATCTCGTATAAAACAATCCTTCATTACAACTTGTAGCTTCATATCTCTCAAGGCAGTTACGTCCTTTACGGGTTTTGTCATGAGAGGCTAAAGCTTGTCCTGACTGACAATTTAAGTGCAGTTGTACCCTGTGAGCTTTCACATTAGATACAAAAGAATTTCTAACAACTCATTCTGTAAAAGAGATAGGATCTCTTTAAGACAGTATGTTTAAGTCAAAAGTATACTTAATTACACCTTTCAGCCAACATCTGCCCTATACTGTTTATTCCTGCTCCTCTTGTGGAGCCAGAATTGGTGAGGGGTCTACAACAGCAGCTGCTGAGTGGAGGCCCCCACCTAGAGGCCGACTGGAAGCCAGTTCAAAAAATATAAAGCTAATCTGAATCAAACTGTCATTTTCTTAAAAATAAAGTACAACCTCATGCCTCCCTCCTGTCTCTCATTAAAAATAAAAAATAAAAAAGCCTGCTGTGTGCATCCCTTCCCTTCCCTCCAGGACACCACGGCTGGTTCGCACATAAATGATAACATGGTGGGTACTGTAAGGCAGGGATAGGAACCAACACGATGGGCATCTGAGAAATCAGATTGTGCTGGTGTCTCCACGTTCTAGGTCTATCTAAATAAATGCACAGGTTGGAGAAAGGGTTTTTAGAGCATGTTAGAGGGCAAATAGCCATGTTGTTCTACAAGATATCTATATGTATATATATATCGCAGGAATAAATATGAAGTGGGGCTGGCTTACACACTTGGTATTTAAACCTTTTTTTTTTTTTTCTTGGCCCAGTACTGGTGACCCACAGCTCTCGAGTCAGTTTGTACCTCTCTCTTTTCTTTCATTATAGAGGATTTTCATTTGATTTGATTTCATTTATCACCCATGGGTAGATCAATACCAGGTGAATTACTTCACCTGGTTATCTCCTAACCACTCTTTCCTGTCCTACACCTGTACTACCTGTAAGTGGGGTGCAAGCTGACACCCCAGTAGTACTTGAACAAGACCACTGCCTTCCAAACTTCACTAGCTCCCACACTTCTGAATTTCTTGACTCTTTCCCTTGCCTGGCATCTACTTCTTTCCCTTTTAATTTATCCCTTACTTACTTATGCAACAATCCTGATCTAGAACATTCTCATCCTGTAGCTGAAATTACTTCAACGACTTGTTTCTTTCCCTCAGTTTTTCATCTTACCTTATAACCCATGAAAACAACTTTAGTATGTCCTAGAGTCAGTACCCAATGCCACCATATTTGGGTATCATCTGGATCATATCAGTGATCTTAGAATTATTTAGAGGTTGATTGCTCACATTAGGACCTCCAACCTTGCCAAATCATCTTTTCTTGCCTGTTGCTGTCTCTAACTGGTTTCATTATTTGCTGCACTGGAACCCACATTATGTTTTCTGGTTAATCAAGTCAGTTATTTTTTCCTTCAACCTCTGTTGCCCCATCTTTTTTTTTTTTTTTTTTTTTTTTTGAGATGGAGTCTCGCCCTGTCATCAGGCCGGAAAGTGCAGTGGCTCAATGTCAGCTCACTGCAACCTCCGCCTCCCAGGTTTAAGTGATCCTCCTGCCTCAGCCTCCCGAGTAGTCGGGACTACAGGCGTGCACCACCACGCCCAGCTAATTTTTTATATTTTTAGTAGAGACAGGGTTTCACCATGTTGACCAGGATGGTCTCTATCTGTTGACCTCATGATCCACCCACCTTGGTCTCCCAAAGTGCTGGGATTACAGGTATCATCCTTTTTTGAAAAGCAAAACCGAAAGCATCCTGCTATCTCACACTCTTCCAGTCCTTTATTATATCACTGCTTCAGGCAAGAGAGGCAAGACATGCTGGGGGCTGAGGTAGGGAAGGCGGTTCGTACATAAAGTACACTGACAGCTCCCCTTTTTGCCTCTCTTTACGCCCTTAACTGAACAAGCCATTTTCCTTGCTCAGAACAACTACCTTCTAAACATGACTTAAGACTTCTTTTTCAGTGCAGTTTACCATAATAAATTATTTCTCGGAACATGCGGGGTACTGATTCTACCTGTCATACCCAAATACACGTATACTCAAGTCCTGCGGTCCACCCTGTGGACCACGTGTGTATGAAAAGTCAGCCTTCAGTATACACAGGTTTCACACCCTGCAAATACTGTACTTTCAATCTGCATTTGGTTGAAAAATATTTGTGTATAAGTGGACCTGCGCAGCTCAAACTCACGTTGTTCAAGGGTCAACTGTAATTCCAATAGTTCTACCCCACTAATGCTTCTTTTCTAAACATTGGTCTCTTGTATGTGTCTCAGTCTTTATCTACAGTTTTAGTGTCCTCACTGTGACTCAGCTACAGCCAGCGCTGCTCTCATGTTTGGATAAGGACCCTTACCCTACGCACACGCAAGAAGCTTCATGTGAAACAGGGAGCCTCTGCAACAAAATCATGCACATGATCGGCACTCAGTACTTCTGCTCGTGACAGCTAGAGGGGGGCCCATGTACAGAAGACATTTGAATTTTAAAATACGTAAGCATTTGCAGGCTAACTTTTAAAACCAACTTATTACATTACATTATGTATAACAGTGGTATTCTTAAGGGCCAGGAGCATAATTTCCATCTTTTCATTCTTTCAAGTGCCTTCCTCCAGGGTCACTCCAAGATTTCATAATGTCGTCTATGGTAGTACCAGTCAGATGCAAAGTCTCACTTGCTAAAGCCTGGCTCTCTCCAGGCGTTTGTATGTGAACAGTCAAAGTTGAAACTTCAAAGTTTATTTCATGAAATTAAGGGCAAATGGTGCATTTTCCTTAACCAAGTATCAAAAGCAGCGCGTATGAGTGGGCGTGGTATGTGTGTGGCTCTGAGTGCACAGACACAACACACACCATGCTCATTACCAATTCCGGTACTGTGCAGCACAGCCACTGCATGTACACGGAGCCTTCCTGTGATATTAAAAAGATCCTCTGGGGGCAGAAACTACATCAAATGTATTCATATCCCTCATGGAAGTAGGTACCTAACAGGCATTCAATAAATAACTTAGATTAAATGTGATTTTTTTTTTTAAAGACTCGTCCGCTAAAACAGTGCTTTTTATCCTTGGTGTGTCATGGATGCCTTTAAAACTTTGATTAGATGCACATGCTCCTCATCTGCATACCACCTGAACTCCACTTACTAGGGTGGCTTTCCACCCAAGCTGAGAAACTGTGTTCTAAACATTTAAACTTGGAGATGTCTCCTCCTAGCTTCACTCTCAGGACCCGGACCAGCTCCCTACATTTCATCCCTGGACTCTGAGAGCAGGTTTCAAATCAGCCTACCTGCCACTTCTTCAAATTATTATCAGAGTCCTCTTTCTAGGATACTAAACAAATCATATTACTTCACTACTTACATACTTGAATGAGACAAACCCTCTCAGACAGAGGTAAGGCCTGCTATATGTGGCTTCCTTCCTGCCTGCACTTTTAGCCTCATCTGCTCCTCCTCGGGTAGTACCCTCTGAACATGAGTGCTTTAAGGCCAAGACTTACGGCTTTCCCAGAACATCCTCTCTGCCTCCTCCTCTTTCATTGTGTCACAGCTTAAAGATTGTCCCCATCTGAGAAGCCTTCCCAGGTTTCATCAGGCAGTGAAGAACAACTTCTTCCACCTGTATAGCTCTGTCAGAGCAGTGAGGTTGTGTTTTAATTGCGTTGTCCTATTTCTCCAGCCATGGGGAGAGGCCTGGTATATTGTAGGTGCATAAGAAATCTCTATTGAAAGAATGAACTGACGCTACATAACAAGACTGTCACATAAAACCACAGGAATCACTGGATGCAGATTTAAAGAATCCCTCAAAGGCTAAAATGCATCCGGATCCTGTGTCCCTTTCCCCTTGCATCGTGTGGTCTGAGGGCTAGAAAAGCCATTTAAACATACTTCTAAAAGTGCATACCTTTGCTAAAGCCTCTCACCTCATCAATTTATATCTGGAAACAAAGGCTTTGCCACAGTCAGGCTGCACGCACTTGTACGGCCGCTCCCTGGAGTGGGAATAATTGTGAATCGTGAACTTCTCCAGGGTGAGGAACGTCTTGCCACATAATTGGCAGGGGAACGTGGCCATGGGCTTTGCTTCTCACACCTTCCTTTTCAGATGTGCTGACCAAATGCTGTGCCATTTAAGCACAAACAGAAGGATGGTGCTGGGCACATCAGCAGAGTCCCTGCAGCTGAACTCCAGACCACGGGAAAGGCAGCATCGTGGGCCTGGTTCTACCCAGACATGGGCCTCTCAGCTGTCACTAGCTTTGCTTCCTGCTTTCACACATCCCAGTTTACATGCAGTCTCAAGCTGGGGGGAGAAAGTCTGAGGCACAGGTGCGATTCAGGAGCAGAAAGGTAATCTGCATCACTATAGCTGGGGCATGTCCTGGGTCCCCGGATTGGCTGTGGAGAGAAGAGGAACAGTTTTCTTGCATTAGCCATTTGAAAACAATGCTTTTCCTCCCTGACCGCTTCAGAATCAACTACCCACAATCACCACGTTCCTTTAAATGGTGCTCATGGAACATAATTCTCCCCGTGAGAGGGCCGTCTGCATATAAATCTACACGTCTGGCTTCTCAGAGTGTGAGGAGTCAAGCACTGATGGCCAGTGGAGCACACTTTTCCTCTGATAAGGACAGTTCTTTCCACAGATCCAGTATTGTCTATTTCAGATCACTGTGAAGCTCAGTTGACCAAAGAGGAAAACAACAACAACAACAACAAAAACCTCCCTCAGTGTGTTCAAGTGTTTTTACTGGTCCATAAACAAAAATCACCCACGCTTATTCAAACCATGGGCTCTTCCTCGTCACTCATTGTTGGCATAACATTAGTTGCTTATCACACCTGTTTAAACTTCCAGAGGATAAGAAATAATTTGTATACACCTAAGTTAATTTGTTTGTAAGATTACTCTGCAGAAGGGCTGATATAAACAGAATGTGCATAAAGCTAGTCTAGTCTGTCTAGTTGCACTTATGTGGTGGCACAAAGCTGATAGCTCAGGAACCAGCTCAGGCCACATTCAGATTTGTAGGCACCATCCTCTAGTAAGTTCTACTAATCTCTTCCTCTTTTGTTTATGGACCTTTCTTCATTCCCTGGCCCTACCCTGGAGGGCCCATCCAGCTACCTGCTGGTAGGCCACTTCCAGGAGGTGGGCCTACTGCCTCCTCAAACCCAACTTGTCTCAAACCCAAATCATTATCACCCTTCTGACTCAGCCACAGTCACCAAAAACCATGTTCTTTTTCTACCAATTGGCCATCATTGGAGGAACCTGAAGTGTCTGAGGCTACATCATGAACAATACTTCACTTACTAGGGTGGCTTTCCAGCCGAGCTGAGAAACTGTTCCAAAAACTTACACTTGGAGATGTCTCCTCCTAGCTGCACTCTCAGGACCTGGACTAGCCCCCTACATTTCATCCCTGGACTCTGACAGCAGGTTTCAAACTGGCCTCTACCTGCCACTACCTGCCAGTGTAAGGCCCTGGATCACTATCACCCTGTGCTATTCTAGAGAGAGATTCTCAGGTGGGTAAATGCTCACCTTTCAAGTGCCAATACTTAAAAAAATTAAGAGTACTGTATGCTTAGGTGAAGTACACTTGAGTAGCTTTTGTTCACAGGCCAGCATTTGCTGAACTTTGCCAGTAAGCAGAGCACTCATGGTAAGCTGACCAATTGCAGTGAGTCTTTAAAACCCTCCCTGCTCCTTGTAGTCATTTATTGCCATGTCTCTAGAGTTGCTCTTTATTGTTAAAAGTTAATTTTTACTTACCTTTTTGGTTACTTTCAGATCAGAAAGTATGAGTCTAACTAGATGAAACTTTATTGCAATAACAGTTTAAGCATGTTTAAATATAGTATTACGTAGTACACAGGCATAACCAAACACATACTCCTTTTCTAACCAGCAAAAATTCCAGGAAACTTGTAGAGTTCCTCATCTTCTGTTGTAGATGTTTTCAGTGTCTGGACAGAGTTCACAGTGCCAAGCAAATGCCCCTCACCATCCTGCCCCACCCACTTGGAAACTTGAAAGCTGACTTAGGCACCTTTGGTCAGCACTAATCCAAACAGGGGACACACAGGCATCCTCGGCCAGCACCTTGGCACCACCCCTTCTTTCTGATGGCTTTGATTCTAGCAGCATGCACAACCTCTGCAATTATGTGTGACCTGTCTTGGCTCTGTCCAAACCCCTTTCCCCCAACCCCTGGTTCCCTTCCAGTATTCTAGTTCATGCCTAAGGCCCTACCTTGAGGAATCCTCAACAGCCCTGGTCACAAACAAAATAACTCCTTCTAGGAATTCTATTCCGCCTGCCGAGTTTGCTCTGCTAGGTATCATGATCTGTTCTACTTCTCATCCAGCCTAAGTCTGGCCATAATACCGGCCCAGCTATAAAACACACTCATTCACTTGGAATTGCTCTGTGTTCTTTTTTATTAAAAAAGACTAACACACACAGAGTATGACGTTTGAAAACGCATCTTTTTCTCCTTCCCTTTATAGCTGAACTCAAAATAGCCTTCATCCCACTCGCCCCTTCAGAGAAGGAGCTGGTTTGTTGGGGAAGGTTTTGTATTTCTCTCACCTACTTAAGGCCCTGCATATATACTTTTTCCAACTTATCTCAGTAAGCTGATTCTCCCCAACTCTTGCTTTGTGAGATGACCAGTATGTCCAACAGAACTTTCTGCAATATTGGAAATGTTACAGATGTGATGGCTACAGAACACTCAAAATGTGCCTCTGAGAAACTGAATTTTTTACTTTAACTTTAATTTAAATTGCTACATAGAGCCAGTGGCTCCTGTACTGGATGGCACAGGCAGACTCTTGGTATCCCCATGAAAGGAGATGAAGGCAAGGCTGTGTTTTCCTTGCACACAACTGTGCTACTGATTCAGCCTCAGGTGTTTACCCTGAAGCTGTAAATCCAGCCACTTGTTCTGTGAATCCAGTGGAAAGATTCCCCAGTTCAAATTCCAGCTTATCCATGTTATCTGTGTCCTGAGTTTCGGTTTCCTCAATTGTGATAGTTACCTGATGTATGTAAACAGGCTGCTGGGACAATTGACTGAAACAAAATGCATCTGAAAGCACACTGTAATCTAAATGAACACCCTACAAATATGCAGTATTTATGAAACACTGGGATTAAAAGTACTGTAGAACCACGTGTCAATGTACAGCTCACGTTCTAACCATTTAGCTATGGATGTAACCGGAAAGAGACACATTCTCTCCCTATGGATACTATACTGTATCAATTGTACGGAAAGAAGCGGCAGTTTGGACAACACATGTGCAGAAAGGACACAAGAGGTGGCAAGTAAAACGCCGGCATTCTTTCTCAGCAGATGTAAACCTTGACTAATTGCTTACCAAACGCACTAGGAGTACAAAGAAAAAAATAAAGCTTATTCAATTGAAAAACTTGCCCTTTGGCACTGAATGAGGTTTTCCAGATCTCTTTCCAGCCACTTCTTCTCTAGATTCAAAATGCCAGCAGTCATGGGCATCACCCATGCATACATTTCCCCTGAGCCCTCAAAGATGAAGGGGACAGTCTGAGCGTTAGAGATGGCCATGGCTTATTTAAAGATGAGACACATTTCCTCCAACTTCAAGTTTCCCTCAAAGACCAAAACATTTCCCTCAAAGACTAAAACACAAAGCCTCTCGTTTTTATGCTTATTTCATGAATATCTTTTCCCAAGGCTTTATCTTGAGTTCCAGATTCGTGTGTTTAATATACCTAGCCTAACACTAAGTGCAAAGTTGGTCCTCAGAACTAAATTAGTTATATGATAGTGAACATTCTTTAATTTCTTCAGAGAGTCCTTAATGAACCCAAATTCATAGTAATTTTTAATCACTATAACTATGTATTTCTTCAATATGGGCCTTAGAATAAAATAAATATTTGTTTTCATGATATAATAATAAACTTCTGTAAAAATAAGACTGTCTTCCCCAACAGACTATAAACTCTTTGTGGCTGAGGGTCAAAGCTTAGTTATTAAAAAAAAAAAACTGTGTGGATATATACAACATCTCTCATCACCATGCACTTGATCGGCTCTGGCTGTTTACTGATGAGCCCAATCTTTGGTTGAAACCCGATGCACTTTCTGGCCACATCCTTAAAACAACTTAGGACAGCTTTCTATTATCTGGCAGATCACCATCGATCCTAACAGAACTGACAGAGCAGATAGTAAGTCTTACCCCAAAACGTCTCAGGGCATAATTTTCAGTCCCCTTGATTCTAAAAATACTGAGTGAGTGATACAGATCTGCCAGTATGCCAAAGAAGGCTTGTGCCATCTGCTTCGTTGTGCTCATGTTGATTATTTTGGGGATGAGAGAGGATCAGACTGGAAGAAGAACATATATATATGGTAACAGCCAGGAAAGACTGTGTTCCCAGGGGACAGGGGTATACGAGGGTGGAGGGGGAAGTCAGAACACACGTGTAGTTCCAGGACTTCCCCAATGCTACATAACACAATCATCTAATGGGACACAACTGCTTTACAACATTCTTAAAATAAACTGTGACTTCTGGCTTCTATTTCTATTGTCCCCACTGACACAATCAATGCAAGACCCATTTCTGAGAGGAAATTGAATTTCCACTTTTGGTCTTCTAACACAGTTGTTTTTCTCAATATCAGTTCTTTGAAGGACTTTGGTAGCAGTCTCTATCAAATTTTTAAAAAGCTATTTAGAAATGTCATCAGTAGAAAGATGATGTCCAGAACCTCCAGGTAGTCATGGCTGCCATGTCTGCAGACCTCACTCCCATCATGGCCTAAAGGCAAGGCCAAAGATCAATCTACTTGCTGTTTCCTTCTAGTGCTACTTTCTCTCACGCTTCTGGCTTTCTCCCTCCTGGAATGTCCTGGGAACCCTTGTCTACCTGGCAAATTTCTACTTTTCTCTGTCACTCCCAGGCAGAGGCATGAGTTCCTCCTCCACACAGTGAGGCCCAGTAGAGATCTCCACCTTACTGTGTTTGAAGAGCTTTCATTCTAGCTTATCCTCATTGTAGGAGACACCACCTGCCCTTCTATTCTCTCTGAGAGAGCCACCTGCTGAGCCATCAGGTTTGTTGCCTATAGGTTCTTTTCAGCTGTCACCTTGAGACACTGAATTTTGTTAACCCAGTGACTAAGCTCTTACTTTCTAAGAAATGAGGCTTAAGATAAACAAGAAAGACAAAGTGAATTATTTCTTCAGTATTCAGGGAGAAAATTGAGAAAGCTGTCCAGATGATGATGCTACAGCTTTGGAACATCAAATCCACATCCTAGCCAGAACATCTGAAAAGGGACAGGGTGTGTTCCGTTTACAAATAGTGTAATATCTAGTTAAAGATGGCCAATTGAATAAAAGCATGTAGCTCTGGTCTCTCCAAAAATTCTACTAAAACAGTGATGGTGGGATTTTTCTAAAACACAGCCTAATATAAAAGGGGGAAAACAACAAATTTTGGAAGCTGAAAAGCAGGTAAACAAACAGTGATCGACTTGGTCATCCTAAGAAAGCTAAACTTTAAGCCAGCAATAAGAGGCAACAAAACAACCTGCTATACCCTGCAGCATCTACCATACGTCTCCGCAATTTGGTACAGTAAGTACTTCTGGAAGTGAGGATGGAAACAGGTAGGAAAGCAGCAGGTGAAAGTCTGTTAGTGAAGCACTGAGCCCTCCTGACCTCTCCTGGTGCCTGCAGTGGAGCACCTGCTCTTCCTTCCCCTAGCACAAGTGCTCGCTATGGAGAGTGTATGAAAGTGGGGGAGTATTCTGACACAGGGTGAATGTCCCCTCTCTCAGGCCAGGAGGATGGAGGAGTCTTCCCTGGGAAGCTGACGAGCCCAAGAGAAAAGAGCAAACCATAAGGACAAAGGGGGTTCCTCCAGGGGTCGCCACCTTACCCTACACAAGGCTCCAGCTGACAAGCCCCACCTAAGTATACAAAGCTCCCATCAGCTCTTTACTGGTTCGACTCACAAATTAGTAGGCCAAGAATCACCAGAAATCAGAGGAAGGCACTTAATAGGGAAAACGGACACAAAAACTAACGGGGAAAAAAAGACTATGGAGGGAAGGCAAACTTCAAAAAAAGAATCATTAATATCCTAGAGAGAACAGAGGTCCTTAAAAGAAGAGCAGGATATTATTTTTTAAAGAGAACACCACCAACAAAAAGGCAGTGGCAGTGCAAGACCCCAGGGGCTGGGACAGGCATTTGAGTCAAACTTTCAAGGGGAACACTTGAGAACCCAGAGAGCATCTGAGAGTCAACACCATGAAGCAACCTGTTATAACTCAGCTAATATAATCCAGTGACTAACATTCATTGACGAAATGGTTAAAATATGTATCATTACACCAAAAAACATGAAAGGAGAGGGGATGATTTTTAAGGCTAGCCCCTGATTGCATCTACATGGAGATGGAGTGAGGTGGTAGAGGTAGGTAGAGGATGCCAATAAAACGTTCAAGAGGGAAGGGATGACTCCGATGAGCAGGGAGCTGGAATCTGACACCACAGAAGTGCTTCATCTCTCACAGATCTGGGGCCACTTCCACCACTGGCCTTCCTCATCCGTACAGCATGGAAGCAAGGGGCTGGGACAGCCAGGATCCCCATAAAAGGGCCAAAGGCCTTTTTCCAGATGGGTCATCCAGTATAGTACCCACCAGGGGGCAAAGAGGAAAAGAAATACTGTTGCAGACTCTTGGATCTTTAACACGCCTCCTCACCTCTCCCTACCATATGCATTGTATTTTTAAATAGAAACATCACACACACACAAAAAAAAATACACAAATGTCTACAAGTAAGTAAAATAGATGTGTGCATTGAGAAAGGCAAGGGTTAAGCCCAGGCCTGGTTCTCAAGCTGAGATGGGACTGCCTTGTTTGAAGAGGACTATTTATTAAAGAAGACTCTCAGTAGCCTGGTGGGGGGTGAGGGGTGGAGAGCAAGTCCCAAAATCCAGACAAGAGCCTTTGGTATTAGGGGAAGATTTTCTAATCATTATAGTCAGGAACGGGGATCATTCCTTTATGACAGCTGAAAATATATCCCCCTCCTCCCTCCCTAGAAACCCTTGAGTCTCACCTTTAGGCCCTTTTAGGGTCTACTTCTATAGCTGATGGCGGTGATCTCTTTTCCTGGGACTCTAAGTATAGGACATGGAGGAACTGCAGCTCTAATTAGCAGCAGGACCTATTATTTTTCCAATAAGGTTACCATTCAAGGGAAAGAAAAGCCTGTTTCTTTCTCAGGAAGTATGTGAAAATATAGGCTCACATTGAGAAGAGAAATGTGAAAAGCATATTAGTTACATTGACCATGGGATGCCTGGTTTGTGCGTTAAAATGACCTGAATGACCTTGAAGGATCTGAGATCTAGAAAGGATGCTCAAGACTTGGGTGGACTGTTTGATCCTAAAATAACATATCACTAAATAAACAGAAAAAGGCCTTGAAGTGCAGATAACTACATGGCAGTGGGGCATCTTGACAGTGGAATTATAGATGACCTCATTTTTTTTTTTTTGAATATCTGCACTTTCTAAAGTTTGATAATGACTATTTAGGCTGAGTCTAGGAGTATACCAGGGAGGAGGTATATTGCAGATGCAGAGGGGAGAATAGAGAAGAAGAGCTCGGAGTCAGGAGCAGTATGGGGCATTGTGGAACATGTGGTGCAGACTGGCTGGGATCAACAGGAGAAGGGCCCGTGTCAGAAAACCAATAACAGGGATAGCGCACCTGGCAGGGGACATTGGGTTTATCCTATAGGGAACTGGGAGCCAGTGAAAGTGAGGATGTCCCATCTACAGATGAATTGCAGAGAGGAAAATGTTACATATAATCACTTATCCTTCCCACATGGTAATTCAGTTACCTGGAGAGAACAGCCGATTGAAAGGTACTATTCTGAAATGCTAACTGGTTCTTTTTACATGAGATGAACCCAAGACCAAATCGGATTACCCTAGACACAAATGTGATGGACAGTTTTAAAGTAACATGCAGTATTTTTTTCAAGCTCGATGTAGAACTATCCAGAACTTACAGTAAACTGTGTACATGCATGGTTATGTGAGAAAAGTGAAGCTGCTGCACCTGTTCCAAAGCTCACTCCGCTTCCTCCAGAAGCATGCCCGTCTGCCTCTCGGGACACAGGCCATATTTTATTAGACACAATTATTGCCAGAAGCTTGAGAATTTTCTCTTTGCCTTTCCATGTCATGTCCAATAAATTCAAAGGATGCAAAGCAAATTGTTCATCCAGGAATACTTAATTTGAGAAATAAAAATATTTATCACTAGTCCTTTAAGATTATCCTGGTTCTTGATTTTTTCTTTTTAAACTGATTGACATTTCATCGGGTTTCCATTTTAAAAGAAAATGGCACTGAAGGGACAAGGCAAGTTTTCCAAGCGACAACACTGGCTTTTCTGAAAGGGGAAAGGAATGTTAAGGAAATGGGGGAGAAAGCTTAAAAAGAGTGGAACACTAGCAAGCAGGGCCTCTTCTCCTTTTCACCTTAAGTCTTTTTTCTCTCCCATTCACAGCTTTAGGTCCTTTGTTTGTTTAACAAACCATTACAATCATACCCAGTTCACTGGGGGAGGAATGTGAACTCTCTGAGTAGCTGTCCTTGCAATCCACATGTGTGGTCCATCTCCCGGCTCATCCGCAGGCAGGCAGCTTTCATGTGCTGCTCTGCGCTCCCCATCGCCCTGGAGGCCAGCACCTTGCTCACAATAAGCCTCAATTTCCCACCGCCGCCTGCTCGCAGCTCCTCCCCAGCAGCCGAGAGCAGTGTCTCAAGTGGCTCTTCCTCCCCTGCTTGCCTTGCAATCATACTGTCCACCCTGCTTTGGCTGCCCCCCTTCAGCTCCTGAGACAGACAAGGCCTGCTGTGTTAGCCACCCCCCACCTCTTCGCAGCCCATGGACTCGCCACTGAATACTGGACAGACACATTCCAAGATCTTCCTGGCTAGCACTCCTAGTCTTCTAATGTCAGGCGCACTGTAAACAGAAGATACAGTCAAGACTCTCCCCCACTTCACCCCAACTCCCAGCCCTAACTAGAACTGCTAGTGCCTCTCTCAGGTCCTAGTAGATATGTTGGCCCTGTTGGGATTAATTTCAATTTCTTGGTCAATAAATCAAAATATTTAGTGACAATATTGTATTTCAGTAGGAGTCAGAATACTATTTAATAAACTATTTCAGTTGAGCTCATAAAGCTTTCTCATGCTATTCTAATAATTCCCTTCTCACAGCCCTAAGAAATAGGTAGAAAAGCATCATTGTCCCCATTTGACAAATGAGGAAACTGAGGCTCAGAGGATTTAAGTTTACTGCCCATAAGCATGGACTAATGAGATACTGCAAGTAATACACTATCCCAAGCAAAGCGCCTAGCACAGAGTGAGTGCCCCAAAGGCATTAGCTTCCATTAATATCATTATTGGATGATAATGATGATGAACAGAGGTTGCTCTCAGGTGTTCTGAACTAAGCCAAGTGCTCTTTCAACTTATGCTTTGCCATCCCTTCTAGCCACGCTGTCTACATGAGCAGTGAAGTTCAGCAACAGCTTTTACAACAGTATTTTCAAATAAAGCCTCAGGAAGTATGACTGGATTGCCTCGTGTGGCTGGGATGTGACCAGCATCTTTCCCAGGCTTATCTTTCAGTCTACATCTGCCACAAAGAGAGGACAACCTCTTACAAATCCTATGTACACAAGTTAGGAGTGATGGCAGGGGCAGCTTTCTTCTTTTGAACTGACGGGGTTGTCAGCAGAAAATTCCATAGATCTATGTGTATCACTAGGCTGTGGATGTGGGACAGCAGAGGTCATGAAAAGTTGCTAACTGCATCATCAAATTCCCTGAAACGCATGTGCACTGAGCTTTAAAAACTGAAAGGGCTAAAAGAACCCTGTTCTCGGGTATTTTGCAGTTTGTGGAGGAAATGTGTTTATTTTCTGCTAGAACCTTTTTGAAGTACCCTGAACCTCCAGCATGTTCTTGCCTATGATGTGTTTCCAAGCAATCATTAATAAACATGCCCAACTAGAAATAATCTTAAAACATGCGCACCTACTGAGTGACAGGAAACATCTGCTGCGAGGCAGGGACTGAGTCCTCCCAGAAGTTTGTCTGAAGATTCAAACCTGTGAGAAAAGACCTTGTACATCGTCAGGGAATGAAGCTAGGAAAACATTCCTCCATTATGCTACCCCCGAGCTTCACTTCTAGAGCACACACACGACTGGCGACGTGCAGAGGAGATTTTCTAGTGTGTTTTCATGCATTTTAATAGATGATCTTTAAGCACTTATATCCTTTGTCCTACTTGCAACTGGATTAAGAAAAACTCTCAACTTTTCCCCTGCTTTCTGCAAGTGGAACAAAAAGAACACATGAAATTGCTTACATAAAATATTCAAAAGAGCACTCAGAGGAAATGGTATTTTTTTAAACCAACAGTATTAAAATACCATAAAACAGGTATGCAAATCTATGCAATAACAGAACCTAAAACAAATTCTGAATTGAAAGAAAGTCAGCAAATAACCAGTTGGCACTCAACAAAGGGGCTTCATATAAATAAAGATTTATCAAATTTGCAGTGCAAGAAGGTTGAAGTCTCCACATTGAATATTTAATTAAATGGTTACTAAACCTGGCTATGCATTAGAATCAGCAAGGAAAACTTTTAAAAATACAGATTCCTGGGTGGCCACAGGGCAAATCAGTGCAGACTAAAACAGCATCACTGGGACCCCAGGAATTTATGTTTTTACCAAATCTACAGAAGCCAAGTCTACAGCCAGCTTTGTGCCACTGAACCCTGATGAGCATTTGGAAACCAGCATTTCTGTTCACCAAGTAATTATCAAACTTGGTTCTTCCTACCAAGACTATTCCAATCAATTGCTCCTCTTACAGGAAAGCTTTTCAGGATTTTCTTAACTAGTACAAAGGCAAATCTGTTATGGAACGAAGCCAATTAATATCTCACCTAAGTGATTTATTCACTTGCCTATTTTCTTCTGTGAATTTGATCAAAAAGGCTATGTCCATTTATTTTGTATGATAACATCCTTTGAAGTTAAAAATGGAAAAATCAAGGCCATTTTTGGACAACTGTTTTAAAAATAATGCATCACAATACAGGAAAAAACTGGAGGTGAGCAGGTTATTTGTCTGAGTCATTTAGGGAAATTGTTTCCAACGTATTCCTTGTTTTGCTTGTATAAACACTTTACAAATCATCTTCATGGTCCATCTCTTTTCTCAAAATGCTCAACATTTATTGTGGTGGTTTAATTGGGTGGTCTCCAAAGGCTTGTATAAAAATTTTTTTGAAAGAGCTTTAAAAAGACATTAAAGCAAAAGAGTAAAATTCTTCCAGATGATTCTTCCTTTGCGCCTACCCATCTCACAAACGAACAATACCAATTTATGTATTCAAAGAGGCAGGGGTTCTTCTGCTTCCCAGGAAAGGGTGCACATAACGTGAGGTACGCAAACCAGGCAGTGAAGTAGCTTAGCTTCATTGTGAAAATATTCAAATTATCACAAAAAGAAAGCGATTCCTTTCTGAATTCAACAATACTCCTTGGCCTCCAAGGGCTCACACAGGAGCTTATTCTTAAGCTGTTCAATGTAAGCAGCACTCGTGAAAGAGGAGAACTCTGGCAGGGAGGAGATCAAGTCCCTCAGCTTTTCCCACCTGCCATCTCTGCGCCAGTCTAATGCTTAAATAGTTAACAATACAACAGAGAGCCCGAGGCAGGCCCGACCTGGGGGGAAAATCATGTGCAGTATATGACGATTTAATAAAGCAGAGAAGAGACAGGAAAAATAACACATCTTAGTTTGACAGGATGCTACTTGCAGACTGATTTTCAGGTCAGAATTTAATTTCTAAAGCAGAGGGAAAAAAGGGTTTTCATAACGTCAATTTTTCTTTTTTAAGTATGTGGTTAAAAATGACCCTATAAAATTAAACAATCCTACAGATAAATGTTTCCGAGTTCCAGAGTAACAAGAAGAATCACATTTTTCTAGGAGTGAAGACTGGCAGATGCTAAACAGATTAGTTAATTGTTTCAAATGAAGGGGGAAATATTTTTTGGTAAGTTTATTCGTTGATGACAAAAACCAAAGTTTCACAGATCTAGGGTTTATGAGTTCCAGGATGTGTTTTTGCTGTCACAGTATGTTTTTCTAGGCATTTGCTTCTGAGAACAGCATTTAAGAACATGTCTTTTTCTCTCTTAATGAACTGGTTTAGCCGCCTGCTGGGCATTCACTGAAACCCACATTGAACAAAGGGATTTCCTTCCAGTTTCAGCTCATTCACTTCTAGCGACTCCTGATTTTACTTAAGCAAATTCTCCAAACTGACTTTTTTATTTCTAATGATTTGAGTGGGAAAGAATTGGGCAACCCTCAAACACTGGGAAGTCTGCCCTGGTTCTCAGTGAAAGAATCCTCTAGACTGACCATGTACAAGGTTTGTTTTTGTAAAGTCTCTCGAATGTGTTTTAGTTTCCAGATGGAAAGGAGCCCACCCGGTTTGGTGGATTACAGACAACTAAATTTTATTTCAGCAAGACGGATCATGGTGAACAATGAGACTATATCTTTGAAATGAAGACCCTGAGTGGGATATTCAGATTCACCTCCAAGCAATGATGTCATTTTAAAGGTGACACTGAGGGGCATGATATTAAGGGGTCACTCGACGTTGGAACAGATTTGTGGGCCTGGCAGCTGGTCTTCTACCTTCTCCCATTATACATGATCTCCCTGGGGGACCCCATGCATAACCCAAGGTTACAATTACTCCTTGAAGTCAGAAGCCTCCCAAATCTCTATCTTCAATCCCGAACTTTCTTTCAAATTCCAGACTAATACATCTACCTCCCTCCTGCAACTCTTGGATACCTTGCAGTGCCCCTTCAAGGTCACATGGTGGGCTTCAAACGTTAACCCGCAGACTTGCTCCTCCTCCAGCACTGCCTGTTCTAATGGCACCGTTATGCAATAGCCATCAGGGCTCCCGGATCCTCACCAGGTGATGGCTACTGTTTTACGAACTTTACTTAATACCCTTAACAACCACATGAGTAAGTAGCATTAACCCTATTTGACTAATGGGGAAACTAAATCTTAGAAGTTGTGCTGATTTGCCCATGATCCTACAGCCAGCAAGCAGTTAAGCTGGGCTGTGAATCCAGGGTGCATGTCAAAAGTCTACCTCTTCCCATGTCACTTTCCAGCCTCTCCAAACTTAGAAGCTCTGCAGTCTAGATTGTTCTCAGAGATTAAGCTTTACAACCTTATTGTCTCTCAAATCTGTTTCCTTCTCTTAATTCCCATAGCTACCTACTGTTCGAGTGATGTTTTGCCTTTATTAGGGCCTCCAAATTGGGATAGCACGACAACTTTGGAATTTTACTTTGTTTGAATTCCCAGTGATTTTCCTTTCTAGCTCATTTAAAACAGGTGGCAGCCTTTGTAATCCCTTGTATTTTCATCCAGCTGAAGACAGAAGCATCCTGAAGAAGTCTGTCTTTGTTAACAATATCTAAACCTAGAGAAGAAATTCTGCTGGACTTCTGGGAGGGGAGAAGGAGAAGCAGAGGAGAAGCTGCCAAAATGACACTCTCCCTACCATCTCCCCATGGCCAACCCCCCCATCCCAGGGCCTGATAAGGAGATATGTCAGCCCCCAGCAAGAGAGGCCCTTGCACCCCTCTGTTCCCTAAGGCAATGAGTAAAATCCTTGAGAAGACAGCTACATGAAGAGTGTGCCTCGGGAGGCCAGAGCTGAGGCAGGAGGTTTCCAGCCCTCACTGGCGACCCTGAGGCAGACAGCTACAAGGATTCAATAAATCACTACTTTGATAATCTGAAGGTCAGAGGTGGGTTCCTCATCTTCCAGAGGCCATGAAAATCTCCAGGTCCTAGGACACACTCCATGGGGGAAGGGCAAGCACCTAAAACTTACTGACATGAAATTTCCTCTAGGTTGGCAGAATGCGAACTGGAGTCCGTTTTCATTATGGTGAATGAAAACAGTAATGCTCCTTGCATACTTGATGATCTGAGGTGAAATGCAGGCTTGTGGGGTGCCTCAATAAAGTGCAGAATCTTAGAACAGCACATATCTGTGCTATAGACTAGCTGCAACTGCTGGAACTGGAGCTGATCTAGTTTTCAAAAAAAGCCACCGCTCGATTAGAGAGACGAGCACGGACTCTGCTTAGGCTCTGGTGACCTAGGGCAGAGGGGTGGGGTGGCGGGGAGGGCAGCAGGCTTATGCTTTAAAACCCTGAGGCAGATAGAGAAGGAAGGAAGGAAACAAGGGCAGATGTTAGAGTATACTCACAAGATTAACTCCTCTGATTCCTATGCAAATACCTAGAAAGGGAGAGACACACAAAGTTATCTTTAAGGTCTTTATCATCAGCTCTGAATTGCTAAAATAAACAAAAACACCCAAGTAGCGGGGGGAGGGGGGGGAGAGGGGGAACGGAAGTCTACTTGGAAGAGGAAAGAAAGCAGCTGGTGCTGCTGAAGTCATGAGATCCAGGACACCCCTGTTTCCCAAGCCTGGACGTGCCTCCCAGCGTAGCATGCTGGCACGGAGCGGGAGGGATGATTTCCATAAGATGGAAATGATTGCGTGCTGGAAAATGAGGTGCTTTAGGGGAGAGAAGATTCCTAACCCAGAGGAAAGGATATAAATCTTTAATATGTCACATTTGTTGACTGTAAGATGTTGCAGTAATGGTCGGTACTTGCAGCACCAATTGGGCACGTCTAAGGGGTCCGGGCTTTGAAATCAGTCATGTTATCCAAACAAATTCCACTTGAGCTCCATGGCTGAATGTCTGAGACCTTCAGAAGAAGCTTATAAAGGCCCTGGTGGAAACTGAAGAGGATTTTAGATACGCCAAAGATGTGCTGGCCATTACACAGAGGCTAGAACTTTTAGTGGCGAGAGCTCTGGCTGGGAGAACCTCACATTCCTAAGAATCAGCAACCGGGGACCCCATTTTCCTGCCAAGTAGGCACACTATTAAATCTGATGGGCATGTCCAGGGGAAAGATGACCTGGGAAAGGAGTTGCTCGGGGAGCAAGTGCCCTGTCGCAGAGGCAGAGATTGCCAAGATGGTCTGCTAGGGATTGAGGCACAAAGCCCCCTCTATCTACTTTAGTTATAAGGAGGTGGGAATGCTGTGTTAAATTGTACCCAAGAAGATAACTCATAAGGCAAGGAACATGGAAACTAGGGTGTGTTGGGCAAGTAAGCAGAGGTTGCTTGCTTTACTGAAAGTGGGGCTGTTCTGGTCTCTCAAGGGTCTAGCCTTGGTTGGCACATGCTTCCCTTGTCACACCAGACAGGTGAGACCAAGAAGGGAAGACAGAAAGAGACAGTCAGTGAACACCTGCATGGCCCAGCCCCAACCCCACCACTTAACATGGCAACTACGTACAGGAGGCTACTTTCCAATCTGTGGTGCCCAGAAACTTGGCAGGGATAGGGGGTTTGCATGGGGAGGGATGCTAGAGAGTGGAGAACAAGCTCACTCTATTGTCCCAAACTCAATTTTCGTGTGGCTTCCTTTAAACAAGCCACAAGCTCAATGTGTCAGGTCAGTGGAGAGAGAGATTTCTGCATGCTAGAGGCAGATCCATATTGCTTCCCCAGTCTCTCTGTTTTTGGATGGTTCCCCTTCATTCTAATCACAATGCTGCTGCCAAGGTGATTCTTCTAACATGCAGATATTTTCCTGTCACTTGCCTGTTTGGAATTCTTCAATGGTCCCCTTAGGTTTCTGTCGACTGCAACGAAAAGTCTTGTCTAATCAGAACCACTGAAAGCTTTTAATCAAGAGAGCAATATGTTCAGGCTTGTGTTATAGAAAGAAACTGAGAGAGCAGACATACAGATTATCCTCCTGGATTTATCAGTTATATACATTAAAATGGCCAAACAGTAATTCACATAGCAAAACAAACAAAAAACCCAACTGTGCACACACACATACACACGCACAAGTGCAATAACTGAACTCTGAAGTTCAGTATACAGCTGTTCACAAAGCATTCTAAATCTTCCCTGACTCAGAACAACATCTTCGTGCACTCTGATTTGAATATGTGGTGCAAATGAGAACCATTTTAGGGAAACAACATAAGATGACTATGATCTTAAGGTGGTTTCAATTTACATGGTGATTGTGAGTTTTATGAACCACTTCTAATTCCTACTCCTGGAACAAAAAGTGAAAAATTACCTTGGTAAACGCCACATCATGGATCAATTAAGTTATTCCCCAAATAAAGTATCCTTTGTTATAGTATAAGCCTGCATAATTTCTAGCATTTTAAACATTGATAGAGAAATGTACTTTTTTTCTAATTTTAATGTTTAACACTCCTATGTTATGATCCCCAACTCCCTTCATCCCACCACTGATTTCATTTTAACTTTTGTTTGTTCATGGAGGGAAGTAAGGAAATTTTAATGATATTCCTTAGATAATACATTTTCTTACCTAAAAGTAGTACAATAATGAGTTTTATTCTACCTCAGTCCACTATGCGGCATGCACACTCTACTTAATACTAGGTTGTGTTCCTACAGTTAGTTAAAAAAACCAACTAGCTGGTAGAAAGACGGTGTGGTCTAGTGTACAGGAAACTGGCTTTGGAGTTGGATGGATCTAAGTTCGAATGCTGGCTCTGCTACTTGGAAGGTGTGTAACCTTAGGTAAGTTGCATAACTTCTCTAAGCCTCAGTCTCCGTCACCATAAAATGGGTATATCTATATATCTTGCAGAGCTGCTCTACAATTATGCATAACACATGTATATTTAGAGGCACAATGACTGGTACCGAGTCCAAAGTACATGTACGAAGTAGATGTGGCCTGTGAATAAAAAGTGTTAGGGCTGATTTTACACGATGGGTAAGCTCACAACTAGGAAACATGAATAACTTTTTTTGGAGTAACATATATATATAATAGAAAGTCAGAGTATACATAATGGATTCGCTTCAATCATGTTTCTTTAATGTGGATCATCATGACACAATTCCATCTCCTGGCATGTGTTTATAAAATAAATTTCTACTATCCCTGTGCTTTCACATTTTCTCACATATTTGAGAAATTCCTAGATTCTTAAGCAGTGTAATCCTATTTACTGAGATTTTAATGGCAATATCATGTTTAACTAGAGAAAACAGTTACAAATGGGCCTGGCATGAACTGGTCCTACAGGTGCCATAAAGTTACCCAAATGGTATAATGAAGTGATTGAGGGCGTTTGGGGATTTTGCTACATTTTTTTCCTTCTGAACATATTGGTGGGGGTAGTGGACTAGTTTTAATTAGAATCGTTTGGAGAACAGGGATCCAAACACACGACCTAATATTCTCCTAGTTAGCCTTCCGCCTGAGGCAGCTGTGGACAGCCTTCCTAGAAGTCAGCCTCACGATAAAGAATAGAGCGAGAAGTGGTTTATCTAGTGGGAGGTTTGTGGGGGGAATCGAATGTAAGATGGGATATAAGAAAACTTACAAAGACAACTGGAATTTTTTAAAAATACACCATTATGACCTTCAAGGACATTTTGCAAAGAAAAAAAAAAAGTCTGGAGAGAGGCCAAGAGTTATGGTTAAGCAACAGCACTGCAGCTGCAAAACAAGTGAGGGCTGCTTTAGGGTGACATGGCCTTGAACCTAGAATTAATGTATATGACAGGGAAAAACAACAACCATGTTAGATATGAAATTTAAGGCTGGGATTTGGAATCATTATCTTGAAATAGGCGGTTAAAACAAATCCTAATCTTTACATGAGTGGTAGAAAATAAGAAATAAAAGCTTCTGACATATAATGGGCCCCTGGCAACCATGAATTCCCTCAAATAAACACTGGATTGAGCGACATAACCTATTTTATAACTCTAGAAAATTTGGCAAGCTGAGAATCATCTCACATTATGATTTTAGAAGAGTGGTTTAGAGACTCTGAATTGTAACATACGTTACGTTCTGGATATCTGATTCTAAATGGTGGACCCTATCTCAGTTTTTTTTCCTAATATTTCCTTAAGATAAAACCATTTAAAAACGCCTTTTTAAAATATAACAGAAAGAGAACAAGAAGTTTCTAGTGAGCAAGTCATGATAAGTGAAAATCAACTGTACAATGCCCATGATTTCTAATTTAAGACAAATAAATAGCAATGATCATTCTTAGCGTGTCCTCTTGATTTTTTTAGAGTGAAAAACAGGCTTTCATTTAAGACCACATCTTAATCCGCCAACCTTATTTTCCCCTCAAAGCCTGAAGTTCCTCAAATGTAAATTCTCTCACAGAGTCTCTTCTGGGACATAAGCCCCTCTCCTGTGGAGGAGGCCAGGGCTCTGGTTTGTGCTGCAATGCGAGGAGAGAATGAGAACAGAGCCATGACTGATGGCGGGAGTGCTGGGGGACAGGAGTTGGAGGGTTCGGCACAGACATATTTACCTTTCTAAGTGAGGTACAGATGAGTTTCAGATGTGACACGAGACAGAAGCCACATTAGACGTGACAGCAATCCTAAAGAAAAAAACAATATCAAAAGTTTTTTTTTTTTTAAAAAGCATCAAGAAAAAAACACATTGGTACTATGAATACTGAAATTTACCTAATCAGAATATGAGTTCAAGGATACCAGGGGTCAAAAATCTCTCTCCATCAATATGCTATGCTATAATGCCATATCCAAGCATTCCAGAGGCACACATTTAATTCCTTAAGGGATCTTTAGTTTTAGAGAGGCTATACAGTGATGTGGTTAAGACCACAGTATGGTGCCAGAAAGCTTAGATTCCAATCTTGGTGCCACCTGGAGCCACTTAGAGACCTCATGCAATTGGTTTTCTCTCTCTACCTCAGCTTCCTCTCCTGTAAAATGGCAATAATGATTACACCCACATCACAAGACCCTTTTGAGAATTAAATAAGCTAATTTGAGATAAATGCTTGACACTGTCTGGTAAGCAGGGAGTATTCATGTATTTGTATTTATTTTTCAGAGACCCCACGTAAAAATACCTCACAGCTTCAAGCAGAAATTACAAGATAATCATGGCTGGGCACAGTGGCTCACGCCTGTAATCCCAGCATTTTGAGAGGCCAAGGCAGGAGGATTGCTTGAGGGCAGAAGTTTGAGACCAGCCTGGGCCACATAACAGGACTCAGTCTCTACCAAAAAAAATTTTTAAAGATAATCAGAACCTTTTTAAGAGTGTCAACTAACCTTTTTAAGAGTGTCAACTAAGAAGAACACTATTCCTTTGGGTAAGGGAAACAAGAACCTCAGCAGGGATGAGGGTGAAGAGGGGGAGGGAAGTAAACGCCACTAAAGACAAAATATGGGGGAAAAAAACACCCCACTTTGGCTTGACTTCAATTTTTTTAAAAAGTCAAGACCACTATTATCAGCAGAGGCCTGGAGACAAGAATTTGCTGTGCAGACCCAATCATTCACCTTGAGATAAGGAAAAGGACAGAAACTGGACAGCAAATGATGAGAGGGCAGCAGCAAAATGTTTACAGACTAAAAAGAGATGGAAATATAGCTTTCAGTGAAAATAATGAAGACAGGAAATAGATCAATAACTTAAACCCATCAACCCTCACCTCCACAGATATAAATTCATTACTGATTAGCAGTGTAATCCAATTGGATGAATACTTGAGCACCAACCCTAAGTAACCTCCTTCTCTAAGTAGCCCACATTTATGCCTTGAACAAAAAGGCTGCTGTTGTATGTGTTTTTAAAATAACAAAACGATATGAATTTGAATCTTACTAATGCAAAAGGCATAAACTTTTAGGTATAAGCTGAGTTGGGGTTTTTCCTCCTGAATTGAGGTTTTTCTTTCAGAAAAATGTCTCACTAAAGGAGACAATACGTAATGTTGCAAAGTAAACATTTAAACTACTTAAAATGTACTAAGTATTTTAACAACCTCATTAATATACAAATGATTAATTACAAATGATTAGGTATCTAATTATTACAGATGATCTTTATAATAGTCATATCTGATCTTATACAACTGACACATTAATTTTAAATAGTTCTGTATTTCAGAATAGCTTTCTTGCAACTAAATCTAGTGGTAAGGAGGATATCTTGTTTTCAACGACTAGATACATGTTTATTAGGGCTGCTTTATTTGGTCAGTCTGGGTGGACGGGAAACTGTCTAAGAGGGAAATATCTGGTATTTTTCTACTAGGAAGTTAGCTTACATAGATTAACACACATGTAAACAAACAGACATAACATATGTCCATTCCCAAACTTATTTTGAGGGTTTGACTCTTAAGTTACTTGAAATTATTCTTCTGGGATATTACAGCAGTCTTCAGTCTAAAGAAAAAGGCTCTTTTCTGAAGAATCACATAGTTGAAGTTATCTGATTCTACAAGCAGAGCAAGAACAAAATTTTTAACTGCAGTTACTTCCCTGTCCTGTCTGTAGTTCTTTTTTTATTAATGTAGACAAAGATATGCCTCACTGCTGCAAGCTGAAACATCAAATGGAAAAGATGCAGTTTGATTTCCTACATTCCCTCCACTCTCTGCCTCTCCCTACTTCGGTATAAGTCACACAAAATTACTTCCAGAAACTAGGAGGATTGAGCAGCCAAGTTATGAAGCCTAAAGTGCTATGCTTAATGCTTTTTTTTTTTTTTTAATCTTCAAGTTAATACTTATCAGGGTGACAGTCTACCAATGATCAAAGTCATGGTAATTTTTCTGTTTCATGAGAAATCTAAAATCTCAGAATCACAACCCGCTGACTCGATCTTATTTGTAACAACCCACATAAGTGCCTCTTCCTCTAGGAGATTCCTCCTGCAATTCACAAATGTGAATTTCACCTCTACTATTAATCAAAACAGAAGTGCAAATAAGTTTCTTTAAAAATAATCTTGGTAGTGAACATAAAACAAAAATAACATGGAGAGTAAAGTATTAGCCCGTTCCTGTACTTGTCTGCTTACTTACTCCCTCCTACAACACTTTCTAAAAATTTCCATTTGATTTTAAGACGTTATTTTCCCAAAAAATGTTGACAATAATTTCCCACTTCAAGCTCTGGCTTTAAAAAGAAATAGGTTATAAGTTGAGAATAGCTAAAAAAAATTGGGTTCATCCTAGGGTTCTGTGACATCAGACTAGTCAGTGCTTTAGAATCAAAATTTCCCTTAGACTTTTCACTAAGAAGCAAAGCTGTTTGTTTGCTTTATCTGATAAGGAATTCAAAACATGCAGTGGTAGTAAATCTGGTTAAAGAAATTGTCAAGGGATGTTTTGAGTTTTGCCATTATTTAACATTACATCATAGAATTAAATCATGTAAAATGGCAGCCTTATCCATCTCAATCACTAAATTTGGTCAAGTGAAAGTCTACAAAATTCTAAATGAAAAGCTTTTTCATCTTCTTAATGGAAATATCTAAACATTACATTGAGGTTTATTTTTAGGAAAGAATAACAGAGAAGAGAGCTTGGATCTGAAAAAGAAAAATGCCACACACTGGTGATGCTTCCTTCTAGAGGCTGTGAACTGCCTGACAAACTTGCTAAAGCAAAAAAGGGCGTAATAGTTCTCCACAGAGGAAGAATTTTAAAAAGCAGTAGCAACAATCAGGTAACAACAGACCAATCAGGTCTTCCCAAAATTTAGTATTTGCAGTTGAAACTGGGATAAATAATTACTTTCTAAGGAATGTAGAGAGAGCCAGCAATCCCCATTCATTCAGCCCGCATTTACTGAGCCAAGAGCTCTGCTAGGCTTGAGATATAAAAATGAATACAACACAGCTGCTTTACTTCCAGCTAAAAGAATACACCTAAATAAAGAGCTACAGGGCCATGTGTTAAGTGCTATAATAGAGGTGTACACAAAGGGCTGGGGGCCAAAGGAAGAAGCCATAAATTCTTCCTGGGAAATCAAGCAAGTGAGGGGAGATGTGAAAGAAGGTATCTCAGAGATGTTTCCTTGTGATAAACTCAAGACTTTTTCTTTAGTGTGTACTATAAAGGTGGTAATTTTAAGACTTATCAACTATTGCAATGTCAGGCGCTAATCTTGGTCTACAAGCCAGTTTATGTTTGATACACACTTCCAGTTACAATATCCCAGGAATATAAATATTTTAAAATAAATATATTATTGTAATAGTCCCATGCAATGCACACAATCCAGAATGGCATGAATCACTGGCTTGAGTGGAACATAGCTTCCAAGTTCAAAGATGTTGTAAAATATAATGAATGAAAGATGAATTTTAGAGTGTTTCCATATAATATCAATAATGCTTACTGTATCACTGTTTTCTTTTCTCTCAAGGCAAAAATAAAAGAATCACCTGATTATATCATGGTTAATATTTGTTTTTCTCTACTTCTGTGTTTAAAAAAAGAGGGAGGGTAGAGAATCAACTTCTACTTAACATTATTTATTATGCAGACCATATTCCTACTTATAACATAGTTGTGACAAAACCTCCATTGTTCATTACACACTAGCCCCAAACTTGAGTAATTCTAATGTAAGCATGAGAAACTCCCGTCTCCTTTGGGGTGAATTTCCCAATTCCTCTGTGTTAAATTGAGGTCTAATTTTCCCTGTGCCTGGTTTTCACAAGAAGGTCCATTCCACCCCATGTGCTCCTTTTCAGCTGTCAATAAACAGAGGCAGTGAATTCCCCACGGCTTCACAAAGCTAGTTAGGCAGAGCCATTCATTCCTTCAGGAAAACAGGGCATTGATTTCAGCGAGTTCCCAGGGAGCAGCTGCAACAAAGAGATCAAAGGCCCACCTCTCTTTCCCTCCATTGCTTTCATTAGGCCCAGCCCAGACAAACAGCGACAGGTTTCCTTGAGACAAGGAGAGGGCCCAGCAGACCACCTCATGGTTCAATTCAAATTCATCCGTTTCCTACATTCCAGTGACAGTCCAGAATGCTAACCATGACAAACCAGCACAATCACCCGGCATAATATACTGCTCGCTAGTTCATCCAAGGTCAGAGGGAGAAAACAAGCACGGGGGGAAGTCCTCTGCTTCTAGGGCCTGCTGAGCTTCAATGGCCCCCTGACATTCCATAAATAAACTTCTCCCTCTCACTCTCCCTTTCTTCCTCCATCCTACAACCCTACAAGCGACGGTCTCACTGAATAATCTGCAACTTCTTTCATGTCACCATATCCAAACTATATGGAAACTTTATTCTCAGTTGAATAGTTCGTTCTAATAGTCAGAGGAAGATGGCTATACATGCAGCCTCTATTAGTTCACTGCTGTGCTAAAGCCAGTCTGCTACACCTAGTAAGCTACTACAACGTGATGAATTCAGAGCTGCAGTTTCTAGGGTTCCCTTAGTAAGGGTTGATCTCCAGAGCTGCAGTTTCTAGGATTACCCAAGGGGTGATCTCCAGGGAAGGCAACACAACTTAAAGATGGAGTTAGTTTGCATAAATTCTGTTTGTACAACAAAAGTGTGAACAGAGATATAACAGTTTGTTTTTTTTTTAATTGGATCCAGGTAATCACCCAAACTGGTTAATCCAAGCTCCTGTGTATAAATGAGTTGTGTGTTTGTTGGGGTGAGGATGGTTGGTCAAGGGGAGAGGAGAGAGCAAGAGGGACTATGAAAGAAAATGAATTATTCTGACTGGTTTACCTACACGGAACAAATATAATTAAGAGGTTTCCAAATTCACCATTCATTTCTGAATTGCTTATTTCACACCTTCATGGAAGTCTATGACAAAATGCCTTTATTTCATTGTGCTCATTCCATTTGTCACTAATCCTGAGTACACATGGGAATCGATGGGTTAAGTTTCAAAATTGTGAAACCAAAAAGAAAATAAACATTATTGGAATGAAAGGCATGAACCCACTGGGTGAGGCAGAACACCACCTTCCCACCTGCCCACAGGCGTGAGTACTGACCTCAGTAGTGGGGTGGAGGGGAGGTCACCAGTGACCTCCAGGGCCATCTATTCACCAATTACTCACCTTGAACTGTCAAAGATGCTAGAGAGCTGAACAGCCCTCAAGGAGTAAAGACATTCCTTATATTCAAATTAGGACAGAAATGGACTTTGCATATACAGAACTCTCAACTGCACAGGAAAGGTAGCTTTGACAAAAATGGTGTGACAATTAATTAGGAACCTTAAAGCTAACTCTGGCAATGACTTGCTTTGGGCCTAGGGGACACCTTTAACCCCTCTGTCTTCCCACTCTTCCCAAATGATGACAGAAATATCTGTGAAGAATTCTTTGTGGCAGTCCAATGAAATAACCATTCCTCCAAAACTATGTATCTCGTCAAAGAAACCGGCTTATGAGTAGAACTTCCTTATATAATGATCACTCTGTAACTCAGTAGAGATTCTCTGGAAACTTGCTACATTTCTCTAAATCAAATTGTTTTTTGTAAAGCACTCAGGAAAAATACTACTGAAAGAAAGTCTATGGCAAATGACCAAAACCACTTATCAATCCATTTATGTATCTTTCAAAAGCATTTACAAAACACTGAGAAATGTTATCCACTGGATCTCCGCCTCAACCACCTGAGAGAGATGGTTTTATTAATCTATTTTTGAATGAGGGGATAATAGGCTCAAGAAAGGTAAACTGACTTGCCAAAGTCATGGAACTAATAATCTGCAGTTAAAACTTTAAATTCAAGTATTCTATCTTTGAGTCTCATGCTGTTTCCATTATACCAGCTACCATGTACTGGGGATATAATTATTCACTGAAGTTCTCTTACCAAGGCTATATTAAATAAGTCATCCTGGTTTTTGAGGCCAATGCATTGTACCACTTCCATTCAACGAGGTAGTTGCTTAAGCGTATGGACTCCGGAGTCAGATCTGTATTTAAATTTTAGTGTCACTTTGTAATAAGTTCATAAATTAAACAATTAACAATATATTTGGAACCTTAGTTTCCCTATTTGTAAAAGAGGAATAATAACCTCACAGGGTTTGTGGAGGATCAAATTAGATAACTTATATAAAGCTCCTAAAACAGTGTTGACATACAACAAAAGATCAATAATTATAGCTATTATCAATGCTGAAAATCAAAACAGTGTAAAGCTTGTTAAAAGGAAAAATTTCTTTTAAAGAAAAAGACATAAAATTTAACATCCAGTCTCTAGATTGCATGATTCCTTGCATTAAAAGTTTAGCTTTCAAATCTAGGATTTTATGGGGGGCAACTAATGAACTAAGATCAAACTATTATAAAAGAGAAAGAAACTACTATACAAAACAGAAACACTAATTGAAGTGTCGTTTTAAAATGCTAATTGAGGCAAATCCTTGCTACTATAAAGCAGCAGTGTGGTTTTTCTGCACAATTCAGCTTTACTTCTTGCCACTTAGCCATTTCAAGTAGAAATGTATTGGTAACAGGAAGATATTCACAGACTGTTACCACTTGAAGAGAAAAATACACACAGGGATATTTGTTGTCTGTAGACAGTGCTTTCATGTTTTTAAAGAACTAACACACATCTTACTTCATTGACCCTCACATTACTAAGAGAAAACAGATTAATTTTCTAGCACAAGAGAAGACTGCCAGTGGTAAACAGCAAACCTTATTTTTTATTCCTTGTCTCATTTTTCATGACACCCTATTACTGGGTGGTGGCATAGAGATGCCACAGTACAGGGTGTACAGAATACTGTGGGAAGACAGAGGCCACTAAGACTGGGAGAACCAGAAAAGGTTTTGCAGAGAAGGTGACATTTATCCAACCTTTTATCTAGTACAGACGTACTTCTGGAATATTCCTGGTCGCCCTTGAGCCTGAGATTTCTTTTTTTTGTTTGTTTTGGTGAATTCTGAATATCTCATCCAGTGATGTAGTTCTCCTTATATTGCTTTTTGTTCATTTGAAAACTTAAATGGATGCGCTCACCCCCTTTTAAAAATTTCATCCAAGGCCTTGATATTAAAGAGGCCAGGAGCTGAAGCCACTATTGTTTGACTTAATAATATTAATACGTAAGGCACCTTTTGATTCTACAGTTCTGTGACTTTTAAAATGACTGCTTGTTCTGTAATAAGTAGTAGGTATACTGCATTCTGTAAGTAGGTATATTGCATTACCTACTATACAACACATCACTTGAAATGTGCAATTTACTTCCTGTTAATATTTTAGAATATTTTCTTTATTACCATTTATATCAGAAACAGTTTAAAAGAACTCTTATGAACATCTAAAGGACTATGTCTAGCTAAAGAAACTCAGCCCAGAGTTAGTGAAGTATGACAACTGTTTCTGTCCTAAGAGCCGAGTTCCTTTTTGTAGGTAACCACCCCTAATTCTATCTTCTCTCACAACATGAAAGAAACATATTTTTTTAATGAAAGACATTCAGACGTTTGAAGATGATTATGACAATCCCTGATGAGTTATTAATTTGAGACCATTCTTCTTTTCGAACATAGGCATGTAGTGCTAAAAATTCCTCTCTGAGCCTTGCTATAAGTTGCATCTTAGTCACTTGAAAATTTGGTTTCATTTTCATTCAGTTCAAAATATTTTCTAATTTCCTTTTTGATTTTTTTAAAAAATAGGCTACTTTTTAGAGAAGTTTATGTTCACAGCAAAATTGAGCCTGTTACAGGAATTTTGCATATACTCCCTTCCCTCCCAACACACTTAGCCTCCTCCATTATCGACATCCCCCACTAGAGTGGTACATTTGTTACAACTGATAAACCTCCATTGACACATCATTATCACCCAGAATCCATGGTTTAGAGGTCACTCTTGGTGTTGTATGTTCTATGGGTTTGAAAAAATTTATGACAGTTCTCCATCATTATAACATCATACAGAGAAGTTTTGCTGATCTTTTTCCTGTCTAATTCTGCATTTTCTAAAATGTCATATAGTTGAAATTATATAGTATGCAGCCTTTTGAGACTGGCTTCTTTTACTTTAGTAATATACATTTAATTTTCTTCCATGCCTTTTCGTGGCTTGATAGCTCATTTCTTTTTCTTTTTTCTTTTTCTTTCTGAGGCAGAATCTGGCTCAGTCACCCAGGCTGGGGTGCAGTGGGGCGATCTCGGCTCACCGCAACCTCCAGCTCCCAGGTTCAAGCAATTCTCCACCTCAGCCTCCCGAGTAGCTGGGACTACAGGTATAGTCTGTATACCTGAGATTACAGGTGCCCACCACCATGCCAGGCTAATTTTTGTATTTTTAGTAGAGACACAGTTTCACCATGTTGGCCAAGCTGATCTCGAACTCCCAACTTTCAGGGATCCACCTGTCTCGGCCTCCCAACGTGCTGGGGTTACAGGCGTGAGCCACTGCACCCAGCCAGCTCATTTCTTTATGGTGCTGATTGATTTCGTTTGTGTCACACTTGTTGGCTGGCAGAGTTCACCAGTACAACCATCTGGGTCTGCTGTCTAGAAGGTGTTTTAGTTTATATGTGTATTTCAAGGAACTAGTCTATTTTATCTAATTTATCAAATATGTGGGTGAGAGCTTATTTATACTCTTCTCTTACTAATCCTGTATTTTATCCACGGGATTAGCAGAATAACACCTCTTTCATTCCTAATATTGGTAATTGGTGTACTCTTTTTTTCTTTGGTTGCCTGGCTAGAGATTTATCATTTTACTGATCATTTCAAAGAACCAGCTTTTTATTTTGTTGATTTTCTCCATTGTTTTCCTGTTTTCAACTTTGTTGATTTCTGCTCTAATTTTCAGTATTTACCTTCTTCTGCTCACTGCAGGTTTAATTTGTTCTTCTTTTTCTAGTTTCCAAAGGTGGAAACTGAGGTTATTGATTTTAGGTTCTTTTTCTTTTCTAATACATCATTTAATGCTGCAAATTCTGAAGCACTGTTTTAGCTGTATCCCACATGCTTTCATAAACTGTATTTTCATTTTCAGTTAACTTAAAATATTTAAACATTTTTTCTTGAGACTTTTCTTTGATCCATGGGTTATTTGGAAGTATACTGTTTAATTTCCAAATATTTGGAAAATTTCCAGCACTTTTTCCGATATTAACTTCTAGTTTAATTCTGTAGTCTGAGAAGGTATTTTGTATGGTTTCTATTTTTTTAAATTTGTTACGATGTTTTTAATGTCTCAGGATGTGTCCCTGGGTTATTTGGAAGTGTGATGTTCAGGTACAAGATATTTTTCCAGATTCCTTTCTAATTAAATTCCATTATGGTCAGTGAACACTCTTTGTATGATTTAAATCCTTTAAAATTAATTGACTTATTTTCCCACCCAGAATATGGTCTATCTTGATAAGTGTTCTGGCTATGCTTGGAAAAAATGTGCAGTTTGCTGTTGAGTAGTGTTCTATAAATGCCAATTAAGTCAATGTGGTTGATAGTGTTGTTCAAGCCTTCTATAGCCTTATTGGTTTTCCAACTACTTGCTCTATTATCTATTGAAGGAAGGGTGCTGAAATCTGACCATAATTGTGAATTTGTCTATTTCTCCCCATGTATACTGAAATTATTTTACTAGGTGCATAAATATTTAAGATCATTTCTTCTTGATGAATTCACCACTTTATCATTATGAAATAACCCTATTTATCCCGGTAATATTCTTTGTTCTAATTTCTACTATGTTTAATATGAATATAGTCACTGCAGTTTTAAAAAATTAGTACTAAAAATGATATTTTTTTCATCCTTTAGCTTATAATCTATTTGTGTCTTTACATATGAAGTGCATTTTTCTGTAGGCAGCATAGAGTTAGTTCTCAGGGGGTTTTATATGTATTAAATCTGACTGTGAACAATCAATTGAGATAACTCACTACCTTCGGACTGGCCAATGTGTGTATTAAATCTGACATTCTTTGCCTTTTAATTATGATAGTTAGACCATTTATGCTTACTTAATGTGCTTACTGATGTGATTAGGCTGAAATGCACCATCTTGTTATTTGTTGTCTAATGGTCTCAATTATTCTTTGTTCCTTTTCTTTCTTCTTTTGGATTGATTATCTTTCTCTAATTTTATCTTTGGCTTATAACTATGTTTTGATATCTTAGTGGTTGCTGTAGAGTTTATAGTTATATATTTAACTTACCATGGTGTACTTTCAAGGGACATTATACCAGCTCATGTAGAGTACAAAAATTTTATCTTTTTCCTTGCCTGACCTTTGTGCAATTATTGTTGTACCTTTTGCTTTTATATGTTATACACCCCATTTGGTACTATTTTTGTTTAAACCATCTTTTTAAAAATAATAATCATCATCATATGTATTTACCTAGGTGGTTGCCATTTCTGGTGCTCTTTACTGCTACCTGGCATTATTTTCCTTCTTTATTAAATCAATTAATAATAAATGTGAGAGTTTAAAAAAAAAAGATTTCCTTTAGTATTTCTTACACTGTGGGTCTACTGGTGATTAATTCTTTCAGCTTTAGTACATCTGAAAAAGTCTTTATTTCACCTGTTATTTTCCTACCAAAGAAAGTGCTTGCATGTTTCACCTTTTTAAAAATATGTTGTCACAACTCTAGATTTCTAGATGAACAATTTTAGCTTTCGGTACTTGGAAGATGTTTTCCACTGTTTTCTATATTACATTCCTTCTGACAGGAAGCCTTCTGTCATGCTTGCTCCTCTGAATGTATAGTCTTTTTTCTCTGCTTTAAAATCTGTCTTTACTACTGGTTTTAAACTATTTGATTATCGTGTCCCTTGGTGTAGTTTTCTTCATGTTTTTGTGTTTGCTTGATATTTATTTAACTTAGATTTGTGGATTTATTGTTTTCATCAAATTTGGCAAGTCTTCAGCCATTATATCTTTATTTTCTGTCCTCTCCCTCCTTTGGGGACTCCAGTTACATACATATTTGGTCATTTCAAGTTGTCCCACAGCTCTCTGATGTGCTATTCAATTTTTTCTAGTTTTTTTCTCCATTCAGTATCTCATTTGGTATAATTTTAATTGCTATACAGTGTATTTTAGGATTTTAATCCTATCCAGTGTATTTTTCACCGCAGGTGTTATCTCTAGAAGTCTAGAAGTTCAATTTAGGTCTTTTTATAGCTTCCATCTTTTCTTAACAACCGTATGCTTTCCACTACCATCTTGAGTATATGGAACATAGTAACAATAACTATTTGAATATTCTTATTAAATCTATTTAATTTATTTTAGTATCTCCACTTATTAGATGTCTGTCAATTCTGGGTCTATTTCTATTGAGTTTTCTCTTCACTCTTGAATTTTCCTGGTTCTCTGCATGTCGGTAAATTCTGATTGAATGCTACATATTGCATACTTTATTAATGGGAGCTGGATATTTTGTATTTCCTTAAATATCCTTGAGCTTTGTTCTGGGATACAGTTAAGCTACTTGAAACAATTTGATCCTTCAAACCAAGTGTCTGCAAACTAGGCCCACAGGCCAAATCTGGCCCACTGCCTATTTCTATAAATAAAATTTTATTGGAATACATTCTGATACATGTAAATACATTTGCTTACAAATTGTTTATGGCTGTTTTAACAGTAGAAGGGCAGAAGTGAGTAGTTACAACAGAGACCACATGGCCCACATATCCTAAAATATTTTCCATCTGGCCCTTTACAAAACAGTTTTATGACCTGTCTTGAACGGCTTACTTTTAAGATTTTTTAGGCAGGATCAGATTAGACTAGTCTAGGGCTAATTTTGCCTCATCGCGGAAGCATTAGTCTTCTGAGTACTACATCTAATCCCACTTATATACAAGGTTTTTCCACTATGAATGGTGGGAGGGTGGGAAGGGGCACACTCTTCCCTGCCCTACATGAGCTACTTTTTTCTTCCCAGTGGCTCTTTCCTCATCCATTGGTAGTTCTCTTACGCATATGCACTAATCAGCACTCCGCCGAAGCCTACAGGAGAGCCCTCTGAAGATCTCTGGAGCTCACTCTCTGTGTAACCAACTCTCTCTTCTCTGGTACTCTGTCCTTCAAATTCTAGCTGCCTCAGCCTCCCAGAATTCCTAACTCTATCATCTCAACCTAGGATAAGCTGTGTTTGGGTTCTGCTTTCCTGCATTGCAGCCTGGGGCAAATCATTTGTTTTTTCCTTCTCTCAGGGTTCACTGTCTTGTGCCACTTGTCCAATGTCAGAATGCCTTTGTTTCATATATTTTATGGGCTTTTTGTGTGTGTCTGTTTGTTAGGCTATTTTAGGCGACAGAATAACTCCAGTTCCTGTTATTGCAAGATGGCTGGAAGCAGAAGTCCTCTCAGTACAAAGTTCCAATTCTTTATATTTGCCTTAGTGCTTTATAGTTACAATAAACTGTCCCAGCTCAAGCCATTTACCCAATTCTATGGTCAGTCAGCAACTAGAGAAGGGTGTAATAAGCAAAGTCAGTAACTAGTATAGCATCCCTTTACCCCAATCCCACTTTCCTATCTTTGTGGGATGTATATTGTGGGATATATATCACGGACTATATATTACAGTAAAACTTGGTTTTTAAGATTTATCTTTTCATTGAACCAGTATTTATTGAGTGGTTGTTTTTCCTGGCATTGTTCTAGGTGCTGGGGATTCATCACTGTGAACAAAACACGCAAAAATTCCTACCCTTGTGAAAAACACCTATGAATTAAGCTTAACTTTGAATTAATTGTTTCTAGTAGCTTAACTGTATCCCATAACAAAGCTCAAGTAAGATATGTATCAGATGGTGATTAAAAAAATAAAAGTAATGAAGAGACAGGAAGTGCTAAGATATTTGGCAGGGAAAACAGTGTCAATTTAAAACAGGCTGGTCGGGGAAAAAGGCATGGGTGAGAAGATGACAATTTAGTGAAGATCTGAAGGAGGTAAGGATGTAAGTCATGTGGCTATTTCTGGGTACAATAACTGCAAAACTGACGCAGAAACAAGAAAACTGGTATGTTTTCTTGGTATGGCTAAAGCAGTCAGTGAGGGGAAGCGGTAAAAGATTAGGCCAAAGGTAATGGGACCCATAGCACACAGGAGCTGATAAGCCTCTGTAAGTGAGACGGGAGGGACTGGAGACACTGGAGCAGGAAAGTAACATGATCAGACTTAACAGTTTTAAATCATTTATCAGGCTGTTGTGTGGAGAGTGAATTCTAGGGGAGAAAGTATGAAACCAAGGAGACCAGTTAGAAAGCTACTGTTATAAAGAGATGATGAAGGTGTGCACCAGTGCAGTACCAGAAGAGGTGGGGAGAAGTGGCCACCTTCTGGATTTAGGCGGGGCTGACAGTATCTCCTGACAGCTGGCTGTGTAGAGGGTGAGACAGACGAAATGAGGATGCTGCAAAGGCATCTGGCCTGTGCAACTGGAAGAAAAGTCTTCCTCATCTAGGTAAATGGCTACTTAGCATGAAGGAAGTTTGGTTGGGAATAGAGAAGAACTCAGGAGCTCAGGTGCAGACACATTAGGTTTGATATGCCTATCAGACATCCAGCAATTGGATATTTGAATCTGAGTTTAGAGAAGAAGTCCACACTGGAGACAATTTGGTAGCTGCCAGCATATATGTATTTAAAGCCATGAAAATGAATGGGAACAGCTAGGGAGTGAGAATCGACAGAGGACAAGTACAGAGACTGTGCCCTGGGACAGCCAATGTTTGGAGGTCAGGACAATGAGGAAGTATCTGCAAGAAGGATAAGAGTAGTCACATGCAATAGGAAAGCAGTTGGGAAAGTGTGGAGACTCAGAAGACAAGGGAAGAACATACTTCACAGAGCAGCATGATCAATGGGGTTAGTGCTTCTGACAGGTCAAGGAAGATAAGGACTGAGAATTAATGGTTGGGTTTGCAATATGAGGGTCGTTGGTGACACTCGAGAACTTTGGTGGAATGCCCAGAAAGAACTGAGAAATTGTGTAAAAGGAAGCAGGGACATTAAATGGAGCAGTAATTAGAGAGGAATGGGAGTTAAATTTTTTTTTTTAAGAAAAGCAAGGAGGGGGGAATGCATGATGCAGGAGAGAGAAGGGACAACTACTGTAGTTATATCCTTGAGCAGGTGAGAGGAGATGGGACTAAGAATATAAGTGCAAGGGTAAGCTTTAAATTGACCATGGCTGGGTATCTTTCTCCAACTATGTTCAGCTGCACTGCTGCGTGCATGGAATCAGCAGACCAAAGCACCTGGATATAGATGGCTAAGTACAACGGAGCAAAGGGGAGGGACAGAGAAGATGAGTGGATGAGTGATTTTATTTTAATGAGAGGGTAGGCTATTGACATTGAATAAGGAAGGATGTGAGATATGAAGGAAGTGTGCTGCAGTGTAAAAGTTGTATGTCTAGATGGAGTTAAAAATGTGTTGGAGTGGGAAGACAGATGGGAGAATGGGGTGCTGGGACTCAAGATCATGGGGTGAGAGCAGTTCTTATTAATGACTAGGCCCACAGTATGACTATGGGTGGAAGTTGCTAATGTAGTTTGGAAGACAAGGTCATTGAAGGAGAGGAAATCAAGAAACTGAGAAGCCAGGATGTTAGGACTCTACAAAGCCTGAAAATCACCAAGAATTAGGACACATTAGTGTTACAGGGAAGGACGGATCCTGAATCTTCAAGGAATAATGAACAATGATGTATTTTAATTTCCAGATTTTAAATTTTTATATTGTCTTATAACTATATTTATAATAATGCCTTAGGCCTTACTCCAAGTCAGCTGTTTTAAGCTAATCCAACTGTCCTTTTATGGTCCAACTTGCATTCTGTTCAAATGTCCTTCTTTTCTTTCGCTATCATTCTGAAAAATGTACAATTAATTCTGTCATTTAAATCAGTTTTCTAAATTCTAAAGCAAAATTTCTCAAACTTTTCCATGGAGCACCAGTTCGATGGTATATTTGGTGAGGTAGGGGTTGTATGGTGAAATATGTTTGAGAAACACCACAGACCAAAGGCCATCGATAATCACTTGTTGGAAATAAACAAGTCTAATTTGATTTTAACTCAGCTTTTTCCACAAATTTAAATGACCATAGGCTCATTTTCTGTATAATATCAGTTAACATCCTAAGGAATGAATATACCAAGGTAGGTATTATCGGGAAGGCTGTATTAGAGGTGTGTGTCTTCTTGGTGACTTCAAAAGAGGTGAAACAGAACCTGCTAGAACAAGATTCAAGATACAGACTTAGAATCTGTCAGAGAATGCAAATCTTTGTTAAGTTACTTTGTAACAATATTCTTCTCACCTGCTAACATGATGAAAAACAAAACCATCTCAGAAAATAAATTCTCAAAGATGTATTTAAAATTGGTTTAGTATATTTCAATTCTCCTCCATAAAAACGACACTTCATAGACTATTTAAAAACAAAGATACATAAATACATTTTGGAGGAAGACTAATACCCAACAGGATGTCTGCATCTATATACAACCTCAGTTCTGCCCTTTGCTCCCACTAACCATAAATCTGATAAGAAGTCACTATAAGGAAACAAATGCCCCAGGCCAAGACATGTACTTCAAAAATCACTATCAAAATAACTATCATCTAAGAGGACCAGAAAAAGTGTGACAGACTTTAAAATAATGTAAGAACCAAATAACAAAAAAGTTTTGCTCCAATTTTTGCTCTAGGAGCTCTAAAAAACCATTATCAAGTTATTAGAGAAGAGAAGGTATTGGGAGAAGAGGATAAAAAAAATTGAAATACCAGCTTACAAAAGCCAATCATGATGTTTATGAATCAGGCAGGAACAATCTGAAAACAAAAATAAAAATTACTAGTTTTATATAATATTTGCACATGCATTTATTAATTATAATTTTGAGATCATTGTATGTTCATACGCAGTTTTAAAAGAGCCTTTACTCAGTTTCCCACAATAGTAACATTTCACAAAACAACAGTACAATATTACAACCGGCATGTTTATACTAATACCATCTACTAGTCTATTGCGATTTCCTGTTTAATTGTATTAGCGTGTGTGTGTTTTATACAGTTTGAGCACATGTGTAGGCTCACATATCTACCACTAGTCAAAATATCGAACAGTTCCATCACAAGGATCCATCCTGTTGCCCTTTGACAAACACTACCACCTCCTTTGCCACAATCCCTCTCTGCCTCTGACCCACTGCACATCTATTTTTAACACTAAAATAATAACAGCCATTTACAAAAAGTATTTCACTCCTTGTCCATAGTTGAATGTTGTCTACTACTACTACCACTACTACTACTACTACTACTACTTCTTCCTAGTTATATGTCAAATCTTGAACGAATACTTTTAGTTTTCTGCATTAAAGTTTTAGTTTAAGGAATAAATTCTCCAGAGAGAAGTCTTTCTCATTGTTAGCATGGCATAGATCACTCATTTCAAAAATCAAAACGCAAAAAGTAAGGGAGCCAGAGGTGGTGTCTGCACTCACAGATTCCGTATTTTCAATATATTACTAACGAGAAACTCTGAGTGCTTACTGTGGGCCAAGCTACATATTATATATGTATGTATGTGTATGTGTGTGTGTGTGTGTATATATACAGACACACACACACATATACATATATTCCATATACCAAGCCTTGATGTATGCACATTGACCCTGTTTGGCCCAGGAGAAAACTGAGGCACCAAGAGGTTTACAAGTTGCCTAAAGTCAAATAACTAGCAAGTGGCAAATCCTGGAACCTGGGACCAGACTCTGGGCACCCAGACTCTACCATCCCTCAAGGAAACCATGATAAAGTCAATATGTTTTGGTGTAACCATTCATTGCTAAGACAAATAAATCACCCGATTATTGGTAAGCTTCACTTTAACATAACGGAATTCAACAATGAAAATGTTCAAAACAATGATGTGTAAAATGGGAGAGGTATTTTATTCAAATACAAAATGATAGGAAATTGCCAAAAACAAAGGTTGGGACATGCAGAAAAGATTTTATATTATGGCAACAAACTGTTCACCAGCCCTGAACAGATAGTCTTAACATTCGTTGGGGACTGTCAGGCAGCAGTTTATACATAGCCAAGATTACTCTTGAAAAAGACATATTCAATTGAGCAGAGATGATGATGGGAGAACTGAAATTTCTGAGCAGATAAAAGCTTCAAAATTAGGCTCTTCAGCCAATAGAGACATCTAAAACTCCAAAGATAATGTTCAGGTTATAGTAATTTAACAGACACCCATTGTGACAAACTTTCTGTAGGTTTATTAGCTTAATAATATAGCATTATTACTGAGGACTAGTAGATATTCTCTTATGTGAAACTACACAGGACATTTATGCATAGCTGTGACAGTTTTGCCTATCATTCAACAGTACTTAAAAGGTGCCTACTCAATAAGCCATTGATATGCTGCACCAAATACCCTGGTGAGGCTTTCTTTACAGTGCTAATTTTACAGACATCTCCTGGATGATCTAAGTTCAAGAGGCAGCCAGGGAGGAGAATGCATTATTAGCATGGTTTGGTGTGCATATAACTGAGTTATACATAGGAACTAGGGAAATGGAGCTCTGAAGTTCATCTTCCAAATGAAGATACATGCTATTAGTCTCGACTTTCTGGGAGGGAAGTTAATTCATTACTTCATTAACACTGAAATATATTAAAAACATTTTCAGTTAAAAGAAAAAAACCTTTAAATTAAAATGCTTACATGTTATGAGATTTCTAGAAATCACTATTAATTGGTTTTAACTAGTTTTATAATCTCCCCCAGTTACTTAAGGCTTTTATTTATTTATTTTTTGAGACAGGGTCTCTGTCACGCAGACTGAAGTGTGGTGACGTGATCAAGGCTCACTGCAACCTTGATCTCCGGGGCTTAATTGATCCTCACACCTCAGCCTCCCAAGTAGCTGGGACTATAGGCATGTGCTACCACACCTGGCTAATTTTTTTTTGGTAGAGACAAGGTCTCACTATATTGCCCAGGCTAGTCTTGAACTCCTGGGCCCAAGTGATCCTCCCACCTTGACCTCCCAAAGTAAAAACTCACGTTTTCTTAAAGGTGGGTAAGCAAAGGATCAGGGTGAAGGAAACCCTCTCCTCCTTTTCAGACACCACCCTGTTTGCCCTTCTTCACCAAGAAGCCAGCTGTCTGTGGCTGGGCCAGCGTGACAGACTCAGGGGACATTGGATACAGCTCTCTTTTCAATGTCTCCTAAAGTTAAGACTTCTATAAGCATTATTATTTCAAGAAAACACTGTGTCCTGTTCTTCTTGAGTAAATACGAGGCAGATGGTAACCTTAATTTTCTCTGAAAACTCTATGTCTAAAATATGGGAAAAAATAGATATCAAGGTTCTAAGAATGAAGAAAAATCAGAATTCCTCCATGAGCTACATTTATCTCCAATTCTTTTCCCAGGGAGACACATACACAAAGCACCCTTTAAGTTGAACACGACTTGTTTCTCATATCTTTCTAAAAGTATGTTGTTTATTTAGAATAAGCTTTCTATCTTGTCTGCTAAGCTTTTCCCATACATATAAGATAAAAACTGAGAAACACTTTTCCATTCCCAGTGATGTTTGCCCAGTTAGTCTTGGTAAATAATAATGATTATGCCTAAACTAACATCACTCTTTCTCTGCTGCTAAACACAGTCACCTGGCAGTGTGATGTGCATGGTTCCTCAGTGGTTCATCATTCTAGAACATCCTATAAGATTAACTAAATTTTTCAAGTTTGTCTATCACCTCAGCTATAACATTTATGTTTATGTCACTGTTTTTAAGTTGTTAAATTCTTACAGGATACAGACTATATCTGTATAACTTAGTTTACAAAGAATAGCCATGCACGAACATCCCATAAATGCCCTTGGCAGTGATGACCACAATCACAGCAGAGTTAATGGCAGGTTTACTCCACTTCATCAGAGGTTCTGAAGGAGGAAACCAAGATCTTCCCTGAAAGGCAAGACCTGGCATCAGGGGCTACTGTGGGCACTTTCCTTTGAATTGCATTTATCTGCCAGGAAGATGATATCCTTTATTGTTTTACATGAAAGCATTTGAAAATTCTAAAAACTGACCATGCCTGTCTTGGTCAGTTCAGGCTGCAATAACAAAGTGCCATAGACTGGATGGCTGACAAAACATTTATTTCTCACAGTTCTGGAGGGGAGAAGTCTGAGATCATGGTGCCAGCATGGGCAGGTTCTGGTGATGAACCTCCTCCAACTGTCTACTGCTGACTCTCCTATCTTCACAAGGTGGGAAGAAAAGCCAGCTAGTTCTCTGCCCTCTTCTTATAAAGGCACTAATCCCATTCCTGAGGGCTCCACCTTTATGGCCTAATTTCATCCCTAAGGCCCCACCTTCAAATACCATTTCATTAGAATTAGGGTTTCAACTCATGGCTTCTGGGGGGACACACACATTCAGTTCATTGCAATGCCCTTACATAGACATGAAGACAGGTCAGGTATGTTTGAAATAACTCATGATCTGCAAAATCTCACACCAAAAATAACAGAGGGGGAAAAATTCAGAGTAGACCACTCAAAACCTATCACAGCACTAACCAAATAATAATGCATACCTCAGGTATAACTTGGAAAGCCCAGATAGTCAGCTCAGTGTGACTGAGGGTACCCCTGGGGACATTAAAATGCACAGAAACAATAGAGTGGGAAGGCTACTACAGTAGAAATGCACGGAGGATTCAGAGATGAGTTCTCATCGCTGGAGAGTGTGATATGACAGTGAATTGTGTCAATGTGACTGTGCCACAGGTGCCAGGTTAAACATTATTTCCGGCTGTGTCCATGCAGGTATTTCTGGATGAAATCAGCACTTGCGTTGGTGGAGCTGGGAGCATACCACCCTCCCCAATATGGGCTGGCATCATCTAATGCATTGAGGGCCCAAATAGAACAAAAAGGTGGAAGAGGAGGAATGCACCCCCTTTTCTTCCTGCCTGCTTGAGCTGGGACATCAGTCTCCTCCTGTCCTTGGACTGGGATTTACACCCCCGGCTCCTCTGCTTCTCAGGCGTTCAGACTCGGACTAGAATCACACCACCAGCTTTCCCAAGTCTCCAGCTTGCAGACAGTTGACTGTGAGATTTCTCAGCCTCCATAATCATCAGGGTCAGTTCTTTGTAATCAATCTCTCTTTCTGTCTCCATATATGTATCCATGGGTAAACATACATGCACTATAACTCTGCCAACTCAGATTCACTTGGGTTCTAGAGACTGCCCAACAATTATGCAACGTTTCCCTAATCTTTGGTCATTTCATTTCACACCTTCTCTCTTATCTTCCAATTGCCTTCCCCACTCCTAATACTTACATATAACATCTCTCTGTTAACATCCCTACTTCATGCTTCTGTGAGAAAACAAAAGCTGTTGGATAGGGCATCTCTGCTTTCTATCTCTAAACTCACAAACTTCCCTATATCCACAGGAGGATGCACCCTCCCTAGAACCAGAGGCCAACTCCACCTCTCTATTCAAAATTTCTTCCTCATTATCTTCTCCCTTTCTACTAAAGATACTTGTCATCGACACACACTATGCTCTGATAGTCCCAATTTTTTATTTTTTTATTTTTTGAGACAGAGTCTCACTCTGTTGCCAGGCTGGAGTACAGTGGCGTGATCTCAACTCATTGCAACCTCCACCTACCGGGTTCAAGCGATTCTCTTGCCTCAGCTTCCCAAGTTGGTGGGACTACAGGCATATGCCATCACGCCCAGCTAATTTTTGTATTTTTATTAGAGACGAGGTTTCAACATGTTGGCCAGGATGGTCTCGATCTCCTGACCTCAGGATCTGCCTGCCTTGGCCTCCCAAAGTGCTGGGATTACAGGTGTGAGCCACCGTGCCCGGCCAATATTCCTCAATTTTTAAAGAACAAAATCGTCATTCAGCTCCAGGTCCCACTATACTCCCACCTTTTCTCAGACAAACTTCTGAAAAGAACAGAAAACTTAGATAATCCCCATTTCCTTACCTCCTACTCACTTTCCAACCCATTCCCCAGGCTCTTATCTCTACCACTGTATCAAAAGATCCTTATCAAGGTCATCAAAGCAATTCTTATTATCCTCATTTTAAAAACCAGGACACTGAGGCTCAAGAGAGATTACTAGGTTGAGATAGTAAAAACATACCTTGCCTTCAAGATATGCAAGAGCCCAGGGCTGCCCCAAAGCACTCTTTTCAGGATATTAAAGACTTCATCTTCCAGGGACCCAACCCCTCTTTCCTCCCTTATGTCATGCCGCTGCATTATATATCAGACACACTCCTTAGAATATCTCATTGTTTTTCATTATTTTTAATTGAGAAAAAGGACCTTGCTTTGCCTATGAATGTTTTCTGTGTTGACCACTTGGTGTAAATTATTTAATTGTTCCAACCACATGAGAATAGGTGGCTTTAGACCCTTTGTACAAATAAGAAAGTTGTGGCTGAGAAAGAATAAAACCTTTCCCAACATCAGACAGATAATAAGCATTTCATTATTTCTTAGTTGTTTCCATTAGATGATGGCAAGATAGGGGCATCACTTTGACAGATGTGACATTGTCCCATTATGTCCATGAGGTTGGAAAACCTAGAACTGATGCAAATTTGCTATGAGGAAACACCTCAGAATCTGAATTCTATATCATAATGGAACTTTATAATGAGGATTTTAATTTACCATACATCTAAATATTTATAAGTTATAAATTATGGAGACCAACAAAGCTAACCAACCAAGTCCAAAATATATCTTTCCTTGACCAATTTACCTCATATTTCCTGGAAAACCATGTTTGAATGTGGACTTCTTGGAGCCTGTACCTCTAGAACATGGCACTGGGGGGACATGATACTGAATTTTGCTGATTAGGGCATCTTCCCTCCCTATTTCTACCATGGAAGCCAATTGGTGAGCATGAGGTGTGGAACAGGGATATGTGCTCATCCCATAACCTGTCTGGTTTTCTAGGTATTCAGACATTGCACTCGCTCAGTACTGCCCTTAACCCGGGTGAGTGGAGCTCTGCCTTAGGATCTATGCTCCATTCTGGCCTTTCTCTAGCTTCACCATTTCCTTTATTGTGAGGAGTCCAAAGGCCTAAGGGGAAGGTGCCCACCCAGGCCTACATTCCCTCTCCTAGGCTATGCTCCTGGTTCCTAGAACCATGGAATTCTTTGTTCAAAGAGCTTCAAGTCTGCTAACCAGGGACTGCACAGGTTCTTTCCTAGATTTGTGTTTTTAAGGGCAGACTGTGCCCCTGTTACATGCAGCCCCTAGACCCAGGGGGTGGCCAAGGGGTGGCTGTTTGCAGGAGATGGGGACATAGTGGGTAGAGTGATCCCAGAACATTAAGAGGAGGGAAGACAGGCCGGGGCCTAGTAGCCACTTTGCCCCCCAGTGCCATGTTCTAGAGGTACAGGCTCCAAGAAGTCCACATTCAAACATGGTTTTCCAGGAAATATGAGGTAAATTGGTCAAGGAAAGATATATTTTGGACTTGGTTGGTTAGCTTTGAACTTAGTTGGTCTGCATAATTTATAACTTATATTTAGATGTGTAGTAAAAGTGTTTCTATTTATATTCTGACTTGAACTCTACCCCCGTATAGTTAGGAGGGGCATGAGATTAGTTCTAGACTTTAATACAAAGTTGATTACTGAGGGAAAACCATTGAACATTCTCTTTCTGAACCCCAGAGGCTGAGAAAGCCAAGTGTTCCAGAAAGTGTACAATGACAAAGGTGGTACACTCACAGGCTTGAGTCTTCCTGTGTGAAGCAGAGTCTTCTGCAAATCCACAGTGGATGTTTATCGTAAGCAAAAAATAAACTGTTTTTGAATGAAGCCACTGAGGTTTGGGGATGGCTTGTTAGCACAATATAATGTTAACCCATCCTGACTACATAGAAATTGGTACCAGAAGTAGGATGTTGTTTTAGCAAAATCCTAAAATACATGACCTTGGTTTAGTGGTCAGCAAGTCGTGAGGAAACTGATCTTAAGGGCCAGAAAGATAGTGACGTGTTTTATACAGTGGCAACATATCTGGTAAAACATTTGCCTCTGTCAGTTCAGGAGGCAGATCTGCTGCCAAATTTACTTGTAGCTCTAGGAGAAGAGGTAAGAAAAAACAATTGAAATATGGTTGGATGAGGCGGCTCACAGCACCTTTGGAGGCCAAGGCAGGTGGATTACTTGAGGTCAGGAGTTAGAGACCAGCCTGGCAAACATGGTGAAACCTCATCACTACTAAAAATACAAAAATTAGCTGGATGTGTTGGTGTGCGCCTGTAATCCCAGCTACTCGGGAAGCTGAGGCAGAAGAATCGCTTGAACCTGGGAGGTGGAGGTTGCAGTGAGCCGAGATCCTGCCACTGCACTCCAGACTGGGTGACAGAGTGAGTGAGACTCCGTCTCAAACAAACAAACAAACAACAACAACAACAAACCAGAAAATGGCTGGGTACGGTGGCTCACACTTGTAATCCCAGCACTTTGGGAGGCCGAGGCGGGAGGATCATGAGGTCAGGAGTTCGAGACCAGCCTGGCCATCACAGTGAAACCCCGTCTATACTAAAAATAGAAAAATTAGCTGGGTGTGGTGGCAGGCACCTGTAATCCAAGCTACTCAGGAGGCTGGAGCAGGCGAATTGCTAGGACCCAGGAGGCAGAGTTTGCAGTGAGCCAACATCACGCCACTGCACTCCAGCCTGGGTAACAGAGCTAGATTCTGTCTCAAAAAACAAACAAACAAACACACACACACACACACACACACACACACACACACACAATGGAAATGTGTATTGGTTATTATTGGCTTCATTTGACAAAGTATTTCAAGAAAGAGCTGAGCTTAGAAAAGAACTATCCGGTTTCCAGGAAGTGAAAGGGAATGAGGAGACAGCAGACATTTCAGATTTTGCAACTACAAAAACTAACTTCTTCTCCATCCCTACACTAACAGTTAACAGTAAGGCTTTGAAGATCATAAGCCCAGGAAAACTTTTTTTTTAAACTAATTTGTCTCAGTTCAAGGATAGATAATATATCCATTAAATCTTTTCATGTGGATAAAATGACTGAGAGAATAGATCAGATTAAAAGTAAAGCTTTCCAATAGAAGCCAGCCAGTCCCAAGATAACTTCCTTTAGGACCAGAAAGACAGCTATGGGAGTGAGAATGCAAATCAGTGTAGCAAATCTGAGAGCCAGGACTCATGCATGACAAAAGAAAATTCTAGGGCTGTGTTTACTAGCACACAGAATTGATTGGAGACAAACAGATAAGAAACCTTCCAAATTTTGTAGAGCACTGTGCTGCCAAAAAGAATAAGCCTATCAGCTGAAGTGTTAAAATGATCCTTTGGTCCCCAACACTCTATATGCAGGAAGTGGATAGAAAGAGTTGCTCAGTTCCCAACTAGGGCAGATTCTCAAATGTCCACTTCATATGTGGCTAAGGAAAAAAAAATAAATAAAATAAAAGAACTCCTTAGTGGGCAGGGCCAGTGCTTCTGAAAATGATGAACAAGAAGGGCCTAATCAGGGTCTAATCAAGAAGCATTTTACTCCCCAGGCTTCCTGGAATCTGGTGAAGGATTTCAAAATTGTTATGGACCAGGAACTCCCTAAAGTATACTGGTGAAATTTATAACTTACAATGTGGGAAAGACTAGGTTTGGATCTGTATTATTTTGATAATCTCAGAAAGGTATCAGAAAAATGAGGAATTTTCCTATATATTGTAAATTTTAAAACCTCACAGTGCATAGGATGTCCACATGTTCCACATCGTGTCCTCTGAGAATATGAACATCTTTCCCCCGCTGTTTAAAAGCAATTTTCTAGATTGCAGTTTTAAACATCTCTGAATGTGACAAGGTATTACCATTAAAGCGTATGACACTGATTTTACACTCCACAGAAGTGCAGACAGATTTAACAAGGCAGCCCTACTTCACACTAGCTCTTGAAACCTCAAGTAGGAATGAAATGAAACTAATGACATTATAACTACTACTATTATTCACAAAAAAAAAATATGTGGAAGATGATGAGAGACAGCAGTGTGACCACTGGAGCAGCTCATATTCGGTCCCAACATTTTATTCCTGCTTGCGTTTCTGGAAAATCCACTGTTACAGATTCAAATGTGTCCTCAAAATTCAAATGTTGAAAACCCAACCCCTAATGTGACTGTATTTGGAGATAGGACCATCAGGGAGGTAATTAAGGTTAAATGATGCCTTAAGAGTGGGGCTCTAATCCAATTAAAAGTCTCATTATAAAGTCTCATTATAATACATGTCAGTTTCTGATGTGTTTGCTCATAGCAAATTTGCATTAATTTCAGATTTTCTGACCTCATGGAGGTAATTGGACTATGTCACATCTCTCAAAGTGATGCCCCTATCCTGTCATCATCTAATGGGAACAATTAAGAAACAATAAGATAGAACCATCACAAAAGAACAGGCCTCCTGTGCTCAGAATCCAAGTGATCAGAGGTCAGATGCTTGCTGTATTACTTATTAACTGTCTGATATTGGGAAAGGCTTCATTGTTTCTCAGCCAAAATTTTCTTATTTGTACAAAGGAGATAAAACTATCTATTCTCAGGTTGTTGGAACAATTAAATAAAATGATTCACAACAAGTGGTCAACACAGAAAATACTCACAGTAAAGCAGGGTCCCTTTCAATTTATCCTTAAAGTTAATTAACAAAAAACTTCAATTTCAGTATTATACAGATATTTGTATGCATGTATTGAGCTACCTTTTCATATCATTCAATCAAGAATGCATAATTTTTGGCTTTTGCTTTTTTGTTGTTACGGTTTTTGGGTTTTTTTTTTTTTTTTTGCTTTGCTTTGGGAAAGGGGATAAATGTTAAACTAATTTGAGGAGTGAGTTAAGCCAAGGAAACATGACTCTAAACTACATAATTTAAACATATTTCTATACTTTGTATTTATGTGTGAACCACTTTGGTCAAAGTTTGAAATTATGTTTACCTCCTATAAATATTTGTTGAATAAATTTATGAATGTTTTCTAAGTTAAATATCTTTAAAAGCTATACTGTCATAAGATACTCATACCACTTAAAATTCAAACACTGTTATGATATATATGCTTATACAAAATGTTTCAAATCTGAAATATAAGGATTTCTTTTGCCTGAAGACTAAAGGAAGAAAGATCACCCTTTCTATAAATTTCATAATATATTTTCCAGGGATGAAAGAGAAAAGAAAATTTAACACTTGATGGGCTCAAATCTTAATTAAAAAACAGAGGCTCTTGTTTCAAAGCCGAGTAATAATAAGTATTTCCATAAAATACCTACATTACTGGCTATATTAATGGTGGCCAGCCATAAAATTAAAGCAAAGAGAAGAACTGAAATCTAGACCTCTAATCTTTTTTCCAAAAATATCAAGGATAAAGGATGGTCAGGAGTTAACCAAAACCAAAAACTGTTTAACCTGGTCACCCTCCCACCATCGTTCACTCTATTTTGAGACCTGCTGAGCCACATTGTCCTTTAAATTTTCTTGATTTAGGGTCTCATTTTCTCCGAACTGCTATGATCACAATAGTGACACATAAAGAAGAAACACTGGGTGATTTGAGAGAACTTTAACAAGGTCTGGACATTTCTCTCACTAGGAAGTAGCTGACCCCATTACTACAGGGCACACTTCTTATTAGGTGGATCTGGGAGAGTCCTATCACAGAGCTGCAATGTCTGCATGCATGATTACAAGCAAAAGTTGACCAAGAAGGCTTCAATGAGAAGCAGATGAAATTGAATCAAATGAATGTTTATTAAGCACCTACAAAGTGCTCGTAAACAGAAAGTATGGCAAAGACTGCCAATTTTCTCTGATATTCATTCTTCCCTTCTTTCTTTGTAATATAATCTCTGAATTTTATATGGGCACATGACTCCCCAGAATAAAAACATTTCTCAATGTCCCTTGAAGATAAAGGTTGTCACGTTACTGACACGATATAGGCACAAATGTCATGTGCAAATTCTGGTTATTGTCCTGAAGCAGGAGCAGTCTTATTTATTCCATTTTTTTTTTTTTTTTTTTTTTTTTTTGCTGACTGAAATACAGACATCATAGCTAGAACTTGGCTAGCCATCTTCGATCATGAGGTAGACAAACAGAACAAGGACACAGACCTTAGAGTTCAGAAACAGACGCACGTACTCAGGCATTTGATTTTCAACAAGGGTACCATGCAATTCAAAGGAGGGAAAGAAAAATTCCTCAAAAGATTCCAGAGCAATTAAATTTCGATCCTGAAAAAATTAACCTTGACCCTTATCTCACATCATACAGAAATTAATTTGAGATAGATGATGGAATGGGTCATAGATATAAATGTAAAAAAAAAAAATGGATATCTTCTTGATTGAGGGATAGACAAAGATTTCTTAAATAGGACAAAAAACAAACTATTAAAAAACTGATAAACTGGATTTCATTAAAATACCACAAGACAGCATTAAAAGATAAACAGAAAAGTCATGAAATCATCAAGGAAATGCACATGAAAACCATGAGACCATGAAGCCATGAGATATCACCTCAAACCCACCAGAGGGCTTAAAGTGAAAAAGACTAACAATATCAGGTGCTGATGAAAATGCGCACTACAACTACAACTCTATTGCTAGCAAAAGTGTACACATATGCATTCAGTTTTGTAAACTGTTTGGCTCCCCTATGGCCTAACAATTCTAGTTTCAGATTTGTTCCTTGGTGAAATACTGCAAATGTCCACCAAAAGACTTGTGAATGAGTATTCACAGCAGGTCTATTTGTAAGAACCCAAACTAGAACACACCCACATAGCTATTAACAGAATGGATAAACAAATTGTGGTAATGGATTCCTACTCAGAAAAAATACAAAAAGAACCACCTATTGATAGATGCATCAGCACAGATAACTCTCAAAAATTTATGCCGAATTAAAGCCAGACACAAAAAAGTACATCTTATTTGGGTATACTTAAAATTCAATAATAGACAAAACAGGGAGGCTCAGGTGGGAGGATTGCTTGAGCCTGGGAGGTTGAGGCTGCTGTGAACTGTCATCCTGTCATCATGCAACCACACTCTAGCCTGGGTAGCAGAGTGAGATACCATCTCGGGGAAGGGGGATGAGGGGAAGGAATAGACAAAACTAATCTACAGTGATGGACATCAGAAGAGTGTGATCCACAGGGGAGGTGTTGGCCAGGAGGTAGATGAGAGAATTTTCTCCTCGATGGATGTAATATTGTCTATCTTGCTCTTGGTTGTGATTACACAGGTGTGTGGATGTGTATGTGTGTGTGTATATATATAAACTCATCAAGCTATATACTTAAGAATGGCAGAGTTCATATGTTTTTCTTCCCCACGTATTTCATGCCTCAACAGAAGCAGAGAAAAAGTACTTTATGAAAGATAAGTAGACTCTTTTTACCTTATCCATTGCCCAGCAAAGGTTATTAGGCAAATGTAAAATTTTCTACTTAAAATAAAACAAACACCAAGCAAAGTGTGACTAAACTTTACTTTTTTTCTTACCCCCAAATAAGCCAAAATTAGAATATTCAAACCTTATTCATTAGTATCAACAAAAACTTAGAAGGAAATTCCAAAGAAAGTAGGAGTACACCAGTTAGTCCATAGCAACTATCATGGTCACCAAAGTGAAGATTCTATAGTATAATGGCAATGAAAGCAAAGTTTTCATTGTATATGCCATTTTCAGTGTGTTTTACCGTAAATGCTTCTGTTCTTGATTTTAACTATTTCTTTATTTTTAACACAAAGGCAGTATAGCATAGAAGAAAGAGCAAGAGCCCTGATTCAGACAAACCTGTTTTGCCACTTACTAACTATATGGTGTTAGGCAAGTTTCCTAATCTCTTTGATACTAAGTTTCTTCACAATTTAAGAGAGATAATAACACTTACTTTGCAAAATTGTAGCACAATTATAGTAGGTACTTAGTAGTGGTAGCTATTTGGCAATAGCTCTTTGTATGCAAAGTGTCATGTCAGCCACTTGAACCCTATCTAAGAACCTGACCGTCTGGAAATTTAGATATAAAGATTGGTGACGAAAGGTAAGAATTTAACATGGGCTATGGATTATAAATTATAGGGTTTCTATGTAGCTAGTAGGGTTGTAGAGTGAGTATTCTCTGAACAAAGCTTGAAAAAAAATGGTTGAAAATTAGTTGGGGAGAAAACATTTAAGGCAGAGGAACTGGCACAAATAAGAACACAGCTGCAAAAGCAGGAGAGTGAATCCTTTAGGGGCTGATGAGTGGTTAGGACCACTTGTATCACTGGATTAGTTCTGAGAAATTAGAGAAGAAGGCCAGCAAAGTAAGTTAGGAACAGGCAAAAAAGGACCATTGTCTTGCTAAGAAGCAAGAACCTTGCAAGTATTGGGATGCCACTAAAGGACTTTTTTCAGGGAACTGACCCCAGTGGTCATTACACATGATAGGAAGGGAAGAAGTCAATACAGGGAAAAATAGCATAGGGTGACAAGAGCCTAAACCAAGGTGCTGAGGGGAGTGAAAGAAACAGGAAGGAAAGATATTAGAAAGTTCAATTTTTTTTCCTGTGTTTCAGAATGCAAATGGAAGAGAAAGTTCAATTTTATTATTTAAAAAAATGATCATTGAGTTTCCCTGAATGATACAAATAGGCCTGCCTTCAACTTCAAGATTGATCCTAATTGACCCCTAAGTTCCTCAAGAGCAAAGATATGCCCCCAAGCCAACAAAACACATTGCCTGGCACAAAGAAAGTGCTCAGTACATCACTGGTGAATGAATCTTTCCAAATATTCCAAATATGGAAATCTCCATATGCAAATAATACAATGTATTAATGATGTAATGTGAAACACATAGAAAAGCTAGAATCACTTTTCCTTTTTGTTTAGTGATGATTTTCCAAAATATATGCCAACTTCTGAATTTGCTCATGCAAGAGCTATCTCTATCTCCAGCTTATCAAAAGACTCAGATATAAATCGCTCCAGAAAGTTAAGAATGTTGCCACCTCAGTTGCTAAGCTCTTGTGTAATGTTGTTCTAGGAATCCATTATTCTTTATGTCCTTTGCTATAGCAAAAGAACAGTCACTTTATGACTCATGAATATTACATCAAAAAATTAAAACAGTAAATTAAATCCAAATTATGTAAACAAATATGTGTAAGGTTACTTAAGAGTGCAAGATGATTTAGTAATTAATTTGCTTATTACAATAATTTAAATTAAAATAACCTAACACTAAGAAATGAAGAAAAAAAATGAGTACTTCCTAGGGATAAGCACAATTCTTACCCTATTTTATGTATTAACTCATTTAATCCTCTCAACAACCTTATATGGTAGACAGTTTTACCTAAATTTAAAGATGAGAAAATTGAGATACAGAGAAGTAACTGCCCAAGGTTACACTACATGGCAGCAGAGCAGCAGAAGTAGGAATTGAATGCAAGCAATCTGGCTTCACAGTTCAATAGATTCAGAAAAAAAACCACTTAATAAATCCAGTATGATTCATGATATAAAACTCTTAGAGAACTAGAAGAAGAGAACTTTAAATATTCAGCAACAACATCACACTAAGCTTCAGTGCTACAGAAGTATTCTCATGTAAGTCAGGAACAAAATAAGAATGTTCATGATCAGTACCACTATTCTTCATTGCACTGGGGGTCCTAGCCAGTGAAATTAGACAAAAACAAAAGAATAAGAGATATGAAGATCAGAAGGAAAAGAAAAAAATTATTTCTTGCAAATTATGTATTTATGTACATGGAAATATAATATTATTTATGAAGTAATAACTAGCTGGTTAGAAAATAGGAAACTAAGAGAACCTATTCACAGTAGCAACAAAAATCATCAGGATTTAGAAATAAATGTAAAAAAAAATGTACAAGTCCTTTGTTTGTATCATATCATTGAAGGACACAAAAAGGACATGACAAAGAAAAAACTGAATATTGCAAATATGCCCATTCTTCTCATATTGATCTATAAATTCAAAGCCATTTCTATAAAAATCCCAATAGGACTTTTCAAGAAACTTCATAAACAGGTACTAAAACTCATATGGAATGGGAGAGGTCCAAAATAGCCAAACAATTCAGCAGAAAAACAAAAGAAGGTTTCTCCCCTATGACATATCAAAATCATGAGAGTTATCTTAGGAAGATTTGTTCAGGCAATATGGAGAGCTAGACATTCTAAAACAAACCTTTTAATACTTGCAAAGTTCTAAGGAATACTGGAAAAACATCCTTTAAAATGTCAGATATTTGTAATTCTTCATGTCATCAAACTAAGAAAAGTCATAATCTCAATAGATGCAGAAAAAGATTTTGACAAAATTAAAAATTGAGTATACGTACAAATAACTCCTAGCTCTGTCCACAGAGGGCCAAGAAACAGTAACATCTCAGTAGCAGCAAGGACACATAGCACACAGATCTTGGTTTCTAATACCATCCTCCAGTAAAAGGAATCAAGACATTTTGGAGAAATGGCTGATTCTAAGGTTGGGGAAGGGAAAATACTAAATGAGCCTGGGGCATCTCATAGTGCCAGACAGTAAGGAAATGATAAAAAAAATAAAAATTTTTAATGGCGACATTTCAAAAGGACAAAAGAGCCAACCTGAAAAAATCCCAATGCCAAAGCTGGAACAATTTTAGCAATATAAAAATGATATTAGATAATAGCTCAAAGACTAAAATAAATATCCATCAATATACATGGACATAAATAACTGACTGAATAATAAATCAATGGGAGAAAAGGGACCAATCTTTCTTAGAGAAGAATTCCTATTAATAAATGTAAAAAAAGGAAGAAAATGGAAAATCACCATTAGAATACCACAATAATAATTGTTGCAGGCAAGATCCACTGAATACTAAAATTATTGGACAAAATTTTAAAGAGAAATAGAATATTTGTACTACCTCAAAATATTTATTAATCACTGTGGTGGTTTTAACATATGTCCACAAATTATTTGATACCTTTCCTTCCCTTGACTGTGGACTTTCTCCTAACAAATAGACTATGGAAAGAGGGAAAAAGGAACATTACAATAAGAAACCTTGCCAGACACCATCTGGCCATGTGATCAAAGTTATCATCAGTTGATGTGATTATCATATGCTGCCATATGTGATACAATGAGAAGGGCACAACAGCTCTGCGATATTCTTCTCTCAAAATCCATAACCTCAGTCTAATTGTCAGAAAACATCGGATAAATCCAAATTGAGATGCATTTTACAAAACACAAACCAGTACTCTTCAAAAGTGACAAGATATGAAAGACTGAGAAACTGTCACAGATCGGAGTAAACGAGGGAGACATGAAAACTAAACACCATGTGGTATATGGGTTGGATCCTGAAATTTAAAAAAAAGAATATTAGAGGGAAAACAGTGGTAATCTGAATAAAATGTATAGTTTCATTAATACTATTGTGCCAATGTTAATTTCTTAACTTTGGTACTTTACAACAGTTATGTAAGATGTTAACATGAGAGGAAGTTGGTGAAGGGTATACAAAAACACTGCACTATCTCTGCAATTCTTGTAAATTTAAAATTATTTCAGAATAAAATGAATTTGAAAATTCAATACTCATTTGTGAAAGCAATTCTCAGTGAACTAGAAACAGAAGAAAATTTCCTCAATCTGGTAAAGAACATCTACCAAAAAAAAGTACAGTAAACATCACCCTTAATAGTGAAATGTAGAGGCATTCTCCCCTTAAGATGAGGAAAAAGCAAGGATATACATTGTTAATACTTCTGTTAAATATTGTTCTAGAGGTCCCAGCCAGTGCAATAAGGCAAGAAAAGGAGAAAAAGATAATAGAATTGTAAAGGCATATTTAAACCATTTTTTTTCCAGATGGCATGACAGCACATTAAAAAAAAAAAAAAAAAAAAAAAAAAGAATCTGCATACTACCAGAACTAAAAGTGAATTTAGCAAGGGTACAAAATACAAGATCAATATATAAAAATAAATTTTGTTTCCATACACTAGGCAAGATGTTTGGAAAATAAAACCGGGGGGAAAAAAAAAAAACACACCACCACCTGCAACAGCATCAAAAATCATTAAATGTCTAGAAATAAACTGAATAATGTGTAAGTCCTCTACACTGAATATACAGAACATGTTGAAAGTAACTGTAGAAGAATTTATTCAATGAAGGGAAAGACTCAATTCTGTTAAAATGTTCACTTTCCCAAAGTTGCTCTGCAGAGTCAATGCAATCCCAGTCAAAAGTCTGGTAGACCTTTTTTTTTTTTTTTTTTTTTTTATTAATGGACATTGACAAGCACATTTGAAAATTTATATGGAAATATAAAGCACTTAAATAATCAAAACATTTGTTTAAAAGAACAAAACTGGACGGTTTACAATACCATATCAAGACTTACCATAAACTACAGTAATTAAAAAAGTATGGTACTGATGCAAGAACGGATAATTAGTCCAAGTGGAACAGAATAGAGTCCAGAAACAGACCCAAATATATGACCATTCATTTATCAACAAAGTCCCCATGCAATTCAATGGGAAAAGAAAAGTGCTGTTTTTTTCAGTAAATGTGTAGAGTAGATGAATGTCCATACAGAAAATAAATCTTGAGACTGGGCATGGTAGCTCACTCCTGTAATCCCAGCACTTTGGGAGGCCGAGGCGGGAGGATCATGAGGTCAGGAGATTGAGACCATCCTGGCTCACACGGTGAAACCCTGTCTCTACTAAACATACAAAAAATTAGTCGGGCATGGTTAATGTGGGCGCCTGTAGTCCCAGCTACTCAGGAGGCTGAGGCAGGAGAATGGCGTGAACCCGAGAGGCGGAGCTTGCAGTGAGCCGAGATCACACCACTGCACTCCAGCCTGGGTAACAGAGTGAGACTCCGTCTAAAAAAAAAAAACAGAAATCTTGATCCCTACCTCACACCATACACGAAAATCAACTGGTGATAATCACAGACCCAACAGCTAAAACTGTAAAGTTTCTGGAGGAAAACAAAGGCAAATGTCTTCAAAACCTTGAGAGTGGGCAAATTTGAGGGTAGGAAGAAAATTTTACAGGTAGGATGCAAAAAAGCACTAACTTCCACTCCCTTCCCCTTTTTACCCACTCCCAAATCCTGATAAACCAAACTTCAAAGGAATAATTCTGCTCATCAAAAGGTACTATTAAGAGAATAAACAGGCAAACTTCAGGGTAGGAAATACTTGCAAACATGTACCCAACAAAGATTCCCTATCCAGATTATATTAGGAACTAAAAATCATTAATAAAAAGATAATCTTTTTTTTTTTTTTAAATGGGCAAAATATTTCAATAGGCAGGTCACAAAGGAAATCTAAATGGCTGATTAAGATATTTTAAGATGTTCAACATTATTAGTGTTTATGGAAATGCAACCAACCTACCAAAGACCATCAATTCAACTCCTTGGTATATAGCTGAGAGATGTATGTCTACCAATGGATGTTGGAAGAACATTCTTCACAATTTAATTCTTAACGGCCCAACAAGAAAATGAATAAGTAAATTGCTTATATTATAGATCCACATAATGTAATACCATAGAAGAGGGGTCAATAAATTTTTTTCTGTAAATGGTCACTTGGTAAATAGTTTAGACTTTGTGGGCCATATGGCCTCTGTAATAACTACTCAACTCTGCCAAATGGGCATAACTATGTTCCAGTAATTTCTTTTTTTTTTAAGATGGGGTCATCTTACTGTCACCCAGGCTGCAGTGCAGTGGCATGATCACAGTTCATTGTAAGCTCAAACTCTTGAGCTCAAGAGATTCTCCTGCCTCAGCCTCTTGAGTGGCTGGATTATAGACAGGAGCCATGGAAACCAGCCTAATAAAATTTTATAAACAAAAATATGCAGTGGGTTGGAATTGGCCCACAGGCCACAGTTTGCCAACCCTTGATATAAAGCAAAAATAAAAAACAAACAAAAATACTTATACATGCAACATGGATGAATACAATGTGAACAAAAGAATAAACTCTATGACTCCATTTATATGAAGTTTTAAAAAACACTTGAAAATAATCCATGATCACAGAAATCAGGGCAGTAGTTGACTAGGGGAAGCGAGTGGCTCCATTGACAGGAAGGGGCAGAAGGAATGAACATGTTTTATATGTTTATCTGGGTAGTAATCACAAAGGTATACACATATGTAAATTTCATCAAGCTACACGCTTTTTTTGTTGTACATAAATTATAGAACTAAAAAATGTATGTAGAATTCAACATGGATAAAAAATATATTAAATACATTAAATGTACCTTAAAAGATGTGGGTGACAGAGTGAGGAAGTCTAACAGAAGTCTAATCATAGCTCCTAAAGGAAAGAATAGGATAAAAACAGGTGAAAATAAAGAGATAAAAGACAAAATTTTCCTGAATTGATGAAACATAAACCTTAGAGACAGGAGATTTTATTTATATATATAAATTGATACAAATATATTTAATTTTTATATAAATTCTACAGTGAGATATACATATAATCTATATATAAAGTGTGTATGTATATACATTATGTATATACACACACCTACATACCTTGCCTCAAAAGTCTGTGACTACAAATTATTCATGATGATACAAGGAGCAGTGAAAACCATAAAGCAATTCTCAAATTTCAAAGAATTAGTGGCCTTGACATGTATGCTGACTACAGGGCAAATTAGAAATCAGTAACAAAAGGATAACTCACAAAACCTTCCACATTGGAACTAGACTACTTTCTACAAATCTGTTAGGGGAAGAAAAAATATCACAATGAAAAAATTTTTAATTCTTAGAACTGAACAATATACTACATAGAAAACAACAGTAAATGAAAGTCAGCAGTATTTTCAGATGACAAATAAACAAACCAGGATTAACAGCCTGGAAATAAGCCCAAGCATATCTGGGTACTGTATGTGACAGAAGCGGCACTGCTAATCACTGATATTGGAACAATTACCTTTTCACATGGGAATCTGAAAATGAATTAAGCTTGATTTCATAACATAAAATATATACATCTAAACATATACATGTTTCAGGTAAATTAAAGAACAAAATGTGGACAAAACGTAATTCTTAGAAAAATATTCAGAATACATTTCATTAATAGTAGAGTATCTTAAGACAAAAAGCATACAGATTAATGTCTATAGTTTAATATCTCCAAGTATATAACAAATATTTGTATCCAGAATGTTTTCCAAGAGAAATTTCTGCAATGATGGGAATATTCTGTTCTATAATATATTATAATGTAAAATATATCACATAATAAAATATAAAAGTAATATGTGGCTACTGAGCACTAAAAATGTGGCCTAAAAGAACTGAGGAACAGAAATTATTGCGGTAAATACATGTTAGCATTTTAAATCCTGAAAGTCTGTAAAGTTCTGTGATTTTTATATACTTTTTAGTTTTCATTTTTCATAACAAAATTTGATTTTAGCTAAAATTACTACATAAAATATTCCAGTTGTGTATAAAATATGTAAATGTGACTTTTGGGAAAGCAAACACCCCAAATGATATTTTCTCCTAAATGCTTTTTGAAATATTATAAATTAAGTTATAAGAATAAAGAATAATTTAATAAATACTGATATGTCTACCATGGAATTTATGAAATAAAACATTATTGATAAGTTCCCTAGGTACTCCTCCCTGAGCAAGATTTTTTTTTTTTTTTCTAAAAAGAAGCCAGGCAATAACAATAACAGACGTAGAGCCCTAGACTCACGCTTCTTCAGTTTGTGACACCCATATTTTGATATATTTGGGGAGAAATGTGACATTCAAACTTAGTGTGTATCATTTAACAAAGAGTTACAAAGCAAACACCCATGTAACCATTGCATAGGTCAGGCGATAAAGCATTTCCAGCATCTCTGAACCCCAGACCCTCTCCTCCCCACCAGGAGGTGACCATTAGCTTGACCTTTTTTCTTTACTACTTTTAATGCCTATATATGCATCCCTAAACAATAGCTTTGCTCCATCAGGTTCTGAATTTTACATAGATGATATCACACAACTTTCTCTGGCAACTTTTTTTGTTTTTTTGGTTCAACACTGAAAGGCATTTGTGTTGAAACACAAAAATATTTCATTGGCCACTGTACAGTGTGCCCTTTTTATGACTGGTGTATAATTTATCTTTCTCCTTCAGGTGGGCATAAAGGTGGCTTCCAGTTTTCTGCTATTACAGTCAACCTTCTTGTACACGTCTGCTTGTGGACATGTATTAAAATTTATCTAGGGCAGTGGCTTTCAAACTTTTTTGTCCATGACTCATACTAAGGAATGACGTTTTACATCATGACACACATTTGTGTATGTATGAAACTGAGGAGAGGAGGAGAGATTCATAAAGCGAACACCTCTATGACCTGAGAGACACTGACGTTCTATTCTCTGTGTTTTACAAATTCTGATCATCCACTTAAATGACTTTACGACCCACTAAAATGGACTTCAAATTCTGAAAAACATTGTTGTTAAGGATGAATACCCAGGCGTGCAACTGCTGGATCAGGAAACACGGACATCGGACGTCGTCAACTTTTCCAGATCCTTAACTGTTAAATGTTCTTATCTAAGCGCATATAAATTTACCACTATTTAACTTCAGAGTGAAAAGCGTGAAACATCAGAGAACATTTTATCTTTTCCCTCGGTCATTAAACAGTATTAATCACTTACCATGTGCCAAGTAAGCAATCTCCGGGCCCAGCGCGACCCATGGGTTAATATGCGGAGGGGCTGCGGGGGAGCACTTAGGGGACCAGGACCTCAGTGAGGCCCCAGAAAGCACCCGGGAGGGGCCTCCGATCCTGCCTGGGAGGGAGGGGTTAGAGGAGGATTCCTGGAAGAAGGAGGACCTAAGCTGGGTGTTTCTATTTTTGATTTTTATTGGTTTCCTAAAACATGAAAGTAACACATTTGATGAGAAAAAATATTCAAAATTACAGGAGTCTATTCAGTAAAAGGTAGAAATCCCCACTCCGCCCTGAAAGTTGGATGCGGAGACTAACCGAAGTTGCATTATCAGCTGTCCCGATCTAGGAAATTTTTAGGACCCCACGTTTTAAAATACTTTTAAGAGTATGTCTGATACAGTCTGTAATACTAAAGCATCAAAATAATCATATTTTCCATAAGAGACTAAAGCAAAAACAGTTACTGTCTAGTTCCATTATTACTTTCAACAGACTTTTTCTTCTTTTCCTTGTTCTGTTTTTTTCCTGGCCCGTTGGCGAGGTTAGAGCGCCAGGCTGTAAGAATCGGGTCTATGGACCGCATACCAGATAGGCGCGAAAGCCTCTGGCAGCGGCGTCCGGGGGGCTGGCGGCACTCGCGGTGGGGCGGCCTGGGTTGCGGGTGACGATCTGTGGGGTCCCGCACCCGGGCCCGTGGAGCCCGGACCTGCACGTAGGCAGCGCGGCAAAGGCACACCCTCCTTGCGGCCGCGAACCCAGCGCCGTCCTCGCAGCGCGGCAATGCACTGCCACAGCTGCCCCCAGCCCGCCCGCCGCGGCCGCGAGTACCCAGACACCTACCCTGCGGGGCAACGACCCCCGGAGCTCAGGCGAGGCTGCTGGGGCGTGCCGCCTCTGCGGCCATGACGGCGACCGGGGGAAGCACCCCGCGCGCCAAGGCCCCGCGCAGCTGGGCTGTGAGTGCTGCTGCCCCGTCCGTCCGTCCAGCACCCGCCCGGAGAGTGAGGCCAGAGCACGCCCCAGCCGTGTCTAAATCAAGGCTCGGGGCGGTACCGACGGGCTGAATGACAAATGGCAGATGCCGTGGGCTTTGCCGCCCGCGGCAGCCAAGAGGATGGCTGAGCCGAGGAGGCCGCGCGCAGGCGGGGCTCGGGAGCCGGAACGGCACGGCTGCGAGGAGGGCGCTGGGGCCCCTGGCGGGGGCGTCACGTGGCAGGAGGAGGCCCCGCCGGGGAGCTGGGGGTCGGCGGCCGAGGCGGGGGGAGCGGAGCGGCACCCACACGACCGGCGGGCCGGGTCACTGGTGGGGGCAAAGCCAAGGTCGCCCAGGTACAGCGCTGGCGCAGGTAGACCCGAGCTGGCCCGGAGTCCGCAGTGGGGCCTGCTAGCTCAAGTCACCGCCAGGATGGGCTGCCTAAGCCTGATCACACACGAGAAACGCGACAGATGCTAGGACACTGCAATAGGCCAAACTAACTTACCTCCTGTGCCAGCAGCGCCCAAGTACAGCTGCCCAAATGTGAGCACTGACCGTGAGCCAGGCACTGTCCTAAGTACTTTGCAGGTAAATACGTGTAATCCTCACAGCAATGTTGGCAGAAATAACCGTCTCACGGCTGAAGAAACGAAGACGCAGAAAGCGTAGACAGAAATAATTTTATAATTATGGGATCACACTATGTCTGCTTCACACAATTTCAAATTTTTCAATGTTACTGGAATTTAAGAAAAATAAACTGAAAGGAATCTCTATTGCTTTCTTCCCTAAAAGACGTGCTTTTTAAAAGGCCTATCAGCATTACGTAAAAAGATTAAGAGAGGTGTAAGGAGCTCACTACATGTTTGGGTTTAGACAGTTTCATAGCTCTGAAAGTTGAAGTTAATTAGCATCATACACCTCCGCCTACCTTTACCCCCTGCCTCTCAATTTCCATTACTTCTATTACTTTCAGCTTACTAGCAATGAGAACATTTGCAATTGCTCTGCAACTTTATTTTTCCAGATGTTGTCTTAATTCTCTCTTTAAATGAATTTGATGTTCACTGTAACTTATCCATCCCTGAATTTTTATTTTTATTTAGTTCTTGATGGACTGCCTTCTTTTTCAAGTCATATTTCTAAGGAGGGTTTATAGAGTGCTGCCATGGTTGAGAAAATCTGGTATTTTTCTCTATACATAAATAAAAACTGAGTTGGGTATTTTCAATTCATACCTTCCTTCAAAACCTAACAGAACAAGATGGCAATTGCTTTATTTATTTTTTTATTATACTTTTAAGTTTTGGGATACATGTACAGAACATGCAGGTTTGTTACACAGGTATACACATCCCATGGTGGTTTGCTGCACCCATCAACCCATCATCTATATTAGATATTTCTCCTAATGCTATCCCTCCCCTGCTAGCCCCCACCCCTCCCTGTGTCCATGTGTTCTCATTTTTCAACTCTCACTTATGAGTGAGAACATGCAGTGTTTAGTTTTCTGTTCCTGTGTTAGTTTGCTGAGAACGATGGTTTCCAGCTTCATCTATGTCCCTACAAAGGACACGATCTCATCCTTTTTTATGGCTGCATAGTATTCCATGGTGTGTATGTGCCACATTTTCTTAATCCAGTCTATCACTAATGGTTTCAAGTTGGTTTCAAGTCTTTGCTATTGTGAATAGTGCTGCAATAAACATACATGTGCACGTGTCTTTAGAGTAGAATGATTTATAATTCTTTGGGTATATACCCAGTAATGGGATTGCTGGATCAAATGTTATTTCTGGTTCTAGATCCTTGAGGAATTGCCACACTGTCTTCACAATGGTTGAACTAATTTACACTCCCACCAACAGTGTAAAAGCATTCCTATTTTTCCACATCCTCTCCAGCATCTGTTGTTTTCTGGCTTTTTAATGATTATCATTCTAACTGGCATGTTATTTGATAAGCAACTTCAGCAAAGTCTCAGGATACAAAAACAATGTGCAAAAATCACAAGCATTACTATATACCAATAATAGACAAACAGAGAGCCAACACATCAGTGAACTCTGATTCACAGTGGAGACAAAGAGAATAAAATGCCTAGGAACACAACTTACAAGGGATCTGAAGGACCTCTTCAAGGTGAACTACAAATCACTGCTTAAGGAAATTAGAGAGGACACAAACAAATGGAAAAACATTCCATGCTTATGGGTAGGAAGAATCAATATCATGAAAATGGCCATACTGTCCAAAGTAATTTATAGACTCAATGCTATCCCCATCAAGCTACCATTGACTTTCTTCACAGAATTAGAAAAAACTACTTTAAATTTCATATGGAACCAAAAAAGAGCCTGTATAGCCAAGGCAATCCTAAACAAAAAGAACAAAGCTGGAGGCATTACACTACCTGACTTCAAACTATACTACAAGTCTACAGTAACCAAAACTGCATGGTACTGGTACCAAAACAGATATATAGACCAATGGAACAGAACAGAGTCATCAGAAATAACACCACACATCTACAACCATCTGATCTTTGACAAACCTGACAAAAACAATCAATAGGTAAAAGATTCCCTGTTTAATAAATAGTGTTGGGAAAAACTGACTAGCCATATGCAGAAAACTGACACTACACTGCTTCATTACACCTTATACAAAAATTAACTCAAGATGGATTAAAGACTTAAACATCAGACCTAAAACCATAAAAAGCCTAGAAGAAAACCTAGGCAAAACCATTTAGGACATAGGCATGGGCAAAGACTTCATGACTAAAACAACAAAAGCAATGGCAACAAAAGCCAAAATTGACAAATGGGATCTAATTAAACTAAAGAGCTTCTGCACAGCAAAAGAAACTATCATCAGAGTGAACAGGCCACCTACAGAATGGGAGAAAATTTTTGTAATCTATCCATCTGACAAAGGGCTAATATCCTGAATCTACAAGGAACTTAAACAAATTTACAAGAAAAAATCAAACAACTCCATCAAAAAGTGGGCAAAGGGTATGAACAGACACTTCTCAAAAGAAGACATTTATGTGGCCAACAAACATATGAAAAAAGCTCATCATTACTGGTCATTAGAGAAATGCTTCACTGATTTTTGACACAGAAGATTTCTGTGGAAAGATCTTAATCCCATGTAATTTTCCTGTTGGAGGTGGCTTGATTTTTCTGCTCGGACACCTGAAAAATTCTTTATCATTAATATACCTCTTAATATTCCTATCTGGGCTATGCCTCTGTGTCAGTTATTCTAGATCAATTTTTCCCCCAGCATACAGTATGATCTTCCAATTTATAGATTATGTTCTTTTCTAATATCCCATGCATATTATATATCTGAATAAACTGCATTTTCAGGGCTGAGTGTTGTTTTTATCTACTTGTTCTGTGAATCGAGGTTTTTCAGACAAGGAGAGGTGGGGGAAAAGGGGATGTGTGGAATTCAGCTCAGACAGAGTATAAAGCTTGCTGGGGGAACTCAACCTTCACATCTGAGATTCCTTTAAGTCCTCTGGCAGCTGGACTTCAAGCTAGCCAAGGGAATATCCCATGCCTCAGAGCTTCAGTTCATTTGCTCAGTTCAGCACTGTATCCCAGAAAGCGGGAAACCTTCCTGCTTCCGGCAAGATCCAACAGTGGTATGCAAAGGTTCCTCAACATTTCACAGGTGTGCCACTGCCTTTCCACATTGGAGGACATTTGTGAGAATTCTTAGGATTTGGTCTGATCATCTTTTTCCTCAACATGTCTTGCAGCGGTGGGTGGAGGGCTGGGCAGACATAGGTTCATCTGTACACAAATCACGCCTCCATAGAATCTTCTGTTCTCTTTGCTCTTGCCATCAATTTTCAAAGTTTACATTATAAGGTTGTACTTTTTTCTTCTTTGGTTGCAGCATGTAAGTTTTTTGTTGCTTTCTTTCCTTTGGGAGATTTAGTGTTTTGTTTTGTTTTTGAAACAGAGTCTCGCTCTGTCACCCAGACTGGAGTACAGTTGCGTGATCTCGGCTTACCGCAACCTCTGCCTCCCGGGTTCAAGCAATTCTCCTGTCTCAGCCTCCTGAGTAGCTGGGACTACAGGCATGCACCATCATGCCCAGCTAATTTTTGTATTTTTAGTAGAGGCTGGTATGGGGGGGTTGGGTGGGGGGAAGTTCACCATGTTGGCCAGGCTGGTCTCAAACTCCTGACCTCAGTTGATCTGCCTGTCTCAGCCTCCCAAAATGCTAGGATTACAGGCATGAGCCACCCTGCCTGGCTGATTTAGTGTTTTAATTTTGATTTTTTTAGTGCTTTCTTGTGTCGTCTTTATCCAGAAGTCAGTCAAGCAGTCTTTCTTTCTCACTGGTAATGAATTACGTGAAATCCTTTTTTATCTTTAGGTTATTTCCACAGTGGTCTCTTTGAACATGACTATGTTGACCTGGTAGCTGTGATACACTCTTTTTCCCCTAAGCTTTCCCTCGATGACACATGCTTTGGCATTACAGCATGCCCCAGCAAAGTTTCTGGAGCAGGGGTTGCAAACTCAAATCTCTACAAAGTTTAAAACAGTGAGGAACAATGGGACTGTGGTAAAGTGAAAAGGACATTATTTGTGTAAGGGGCAGATGCTCAGCTCAGGCCAATGGCTGCCATGTTTGAATTCAGGGCAGGGTTGCCACATCTGCATAATTTTCAAGGGAAGTATGCTAGCTAACATTTTAATATAAAATCTCCTAATTTTAGAAACGCTGTAGAGGCCACATGAAGTATTTATCCAGGTCAAAGTGGACCCAAGGGTTGCCAGCGTGGTCCCTGTTGTAGAGAGAACCCCTCAGGACAAATTCCGTAATCACACTTTTTCTTTAAGTATTTGGAGATTCCATTTTATTCTGCAGACTATTGAATGACTTCTTAAAATTTCTTTAGCAAATGCAGAACAAGAAAATTCATCTGACACATCTATAAGTTGATACAATGTGTCAAGACCCAACACTTTCAGGAACAGGTGTTACCAGGGGTGGCAGCTATGATGGGGCTAAAATTAATAACACATGGGCAGATAGTCATACAGATTATGCCCACATTAACAAAATAATGGAGAGAGGAATGTTATTTTCAATTGATGCAAAAAGAACATTTGACAACCACACCCCATCCTAAACCAACTAGGAATGGAATGGAACTTCCTTAGCCTGATAGTGGCTGTATTTTATCCTATAGCTGCCATAACAAATTACCACAAACTGGTGGCATAAAACATGAAATGTATTTTCTGAGTCCCAGAGGCCAGAAGGCTGAAATCAAGATATCAGCAAAGGCCGCAGGCGCCATCTAGTGGCTCTAGTGGAGATTCCTTCCTCACTTCTTCCAGCTTTTAGTGACCATTGGCATTCCCTGGCTTCCTCGGCTTCCTTGGCTTGCGGCCACAGCATGCCAATCTCTGCCTCCATCTTCACAACGCCTTCTCTGTGCGTGTCATGTGGTTTCTCCTGTGTGTGTCTCTCTTATAGGGATAGATGTCACTGTACTTAGGACTCACTGAAATAACTGAAGGTGGTCTCCTCATTTCAAGATCCTTAACTTAGTCACATCTGCAAAGACCCTTTTATTCAACTCAGGTTACATTCTGAGATTCCAGAGATTAGGACACAAACAAATATTTTTGAGGGTCATCAGTCAGTCCTCATGTCAAAGTTGATGTGGGCAAAATCCATGTCAGCTTTGCTGTTGAAATTGACAAGCTGATTCTAAACTTTATATGGAAATGAAAAGAACCTAGAAGAGAAAAAATCATCTTAAAAAGAAAAACAAAGTTGGAAGGCTAATTCTATCTGATTTTTAGGCCTACTATAAAGCTAGACTAATCAAGACAATGGGGTACTGGCTGGGTGTGGTGGCTTACACCTGTAATCCCAGCACTTTGGGAGGTCGAGGCGGGCAGATCACTTGAGGTCAGGAGTTCAAGACCAGCCTGGCCAACACGGCAAAACCCTATCTCTACTAAAAATGCAAAATTTGCCAGGCATGGTGGTGCACACCTGTAATCCCAACTACTCAGGAGGCTAAGGCAGGAGAATTGCTTTAACCTCAAGGTGGAGGTTGCAATGAGCCAAGATTGCACCACTGCACTCCAGCCTAGGCGACAGAGCAAGACTCTGTCTCAAAAAAAAAAAAAAAAAAAAAAAGACATAAGGGTACCGACAGTAGGGTACTGACAAAAGACAGCAGGGTACTGACATAAGAAAAAACAATATTGTATTGAGTCCAGAAATAGACACACACATAAGATCTATTGGGTTTTGTTTGTATGTTTATTTGTTTGTTTTGAGACACAGTCTGGCTCTGTTGCCCAGGCTGGAGTACAGTGACTCGGCTCACTGCAGCCTCTGCCTTCCAGTTTCAAGTGATTCTCCTTCCTCAGCCTCCAGAATAGCTGGGACTACAGACAGGTGCCACTGCACCCAGCTGATTTTTGTATTTTTAGTAGAGATAGGGTTTTGCCACGTTGCCCAGGCTGGTTTCAAACTCCTGGGCTCAAGTGATCTGAGCACCTCGGCCTCCCAGGGTGCTGAGATTACAGATGTGAGCCACTGCCCCCAGCCTAGATCTATTGGTATTTTGACAGAGGTATAATGTAATTGCATTGGAAAGAGATAAATGGTGTGGGAACTGGTTACCTATATAGAGAAAAAAATAAACTTCCACATTCATTTCACACCCTTCCCCCCCCCAAAAAAAAAATCAAGTGAAATCTCAGACCTAAATAAAAAGCAAGAACTATAAAACTTCTAGAATCACCCTAGAATCACTTCTAGAATTCAATACAGTACCCATTAGCCATGTATGGCTATTACATAGCTAGTCCAAACTGAAATTTGCTATAAGCGTAAAATATACTCTGGTTTTCCAAGATATGGTATTTTTTAAAAATGTAAAATATCCCATTAATTTTTATATTGATTACATGTTGAAATAATATTTTAAATACATTGCATATAATTCAAATTAACTTAAACTATTTTTAAAACATGGCTATTGGAACATTTTAAATTACCTATGTAGCTCACATGATATTTCTGTTTGACAACACTGTTTCAGAAGAAAACCTAGGGATAGGCAGAGACTGACTGGGCAGGACACAAGAAGCAATGACCCTTAAAGAATAAACTGGCAATTGGATTTTACTAAAAATAAAACGTGATCTTTAAAAGAGACTATTAAGGAAAAAAATCCAAGCCACATGGGAAAAAATCTTCACAATGCATATACATGACATAGGACTTGCACTAAAATATTTGAAGGACTCAATAATACAATAAACAATACACTTCACTAAATGAGACATGTGAAGGGCCAAGAAGCCCAAGAATGACATTAAACGTCATTTCCCCAATGATTAATGCAAATCAAAACTATAGTGAAATACCACTACATACCCACTGGAAAGGCTGAAGTTGAAAAGACTGACAATACCAAGGGTAGGTGACAATGTGGGAAAACTGGAACGCTCACACATTGCTAGAAGAAATATAAAATGATACAGCCACTTTAGAAAACAGTTTGAAAGTTTCTTATAAACTTAAACATACTCTTATTATATGACCCAGCAATCCCAGTCTTAGATATTTTATCCAAGAGAAATGATAACATGTCTGTGGAAAGATTTAAATGCAAATATTCATATTCTCTCCAAACTGATAACAACTCAATTGTCAGTAATAAAATGGGCAAACTGCTGATACTGTCAACACAGATGAATTAAAACAATAGCAACAGTGTGCGGAGTCAAAGAAATCATATTGTATCATATCAGGGTTCTCTAGAGGAACAGAACTAATAAGATATATATATATATATATGTATATATACACTCACACACATATACATACATATATATATTATATATATATGAGTTTATTAAGTATTAATTTACATGATCACAAGGTCCCACAATAGGCCGTCTGCAAGCTGAGGAGCAAGGAGAGCCAGTCCGAGTCCCAAAACTGAAGAACTTGGAGTCTGATGTTAGAGGGCAGGAAGCATCCAGCATGGGAGAAAGATGTAGGCTGGGAGGCTAGGCCAGTCTCTCCTTTTCACATTTTTCTGCCTGCCTTATGTTCACTGGCAGCTGATTAGATTATGCCCTCCAGATTAAGAGTGGATCTGCCTTCTGCCTTCCCCAGACCACTGACTCAAATATTAATCTCTTTTGGCAACACTCTCACAGACACACCCAGGATCAATACATTGTATCTTTCAATCCAATCAAGTTGACGTTCAGTATTAACCATCATAATATGTAAACAACACATGGTCCCATTCATATGAAATTTTAGAAACACAAATTTATAGTCTTTCTAAAGCAGATCAATAGTTTTCCACAGTGGAAGGAGGGGAGGTGTTGGGGAATTTTACAAGGTGATAGAAACACTCCACCTCTTGCTTAGTAAGAAGATTACATTGGGGCTATGTATTTGTCGTACCGCACTGAATGATACACCTAAAATACATCCATTAGATTACATGCAAATCATCCTTCAATAAATGTCATTAAATTATTTCCTTTCTGATTTGGATAGGATGAGGAGAAATCACATGAGATTGGTTTTATCTCTATTACCAGCAATTTGAATTAGAATTGACCTTCTGCTACTTTTTTGTTGTGAGCTTTTTCATTAGCACTCCCTTGTGCATTATTAGTCTGTGTTCTAACCTGCGAGTGTGTCAGTGGCAGTGACCTAGAGCCTTCTCTTGGACTCCTAATCCAGTGTTCTTTTACAATAACAAGCAGCCACAGAGCCTCATTATGGCATTTACAGTCTGCTAAACAGATTATGCACCATAAAAACTCAAAAAAATCCCTTAGTGTGTTCAACTCAACAGATATTCACCAAGTGCCTAGATTTAATTTTCTCTAATCACAATATAAATAACCCCTAAAAACCTATAAACATGTGTAGTTTTTTTTTTTAAGGCTCATCACTTCTGGCCAAACTACCTCTTGCTGGTCTTAATGCTGGCCATTCTCAAGCTTCAAATCGCTTTTCCTTTTTTTTTGAAATGGTAATCTTGGCTCAGAGGATTCCTACCCCCTTCCCTCCTCTTGCCACTATTTGCAATGACTTCTCTATCTAGGTATCACTTCCCCACCAGGGCTCCCATGAGAACATCTTAAAATTTTTCCCCAAGCAAAACTGACTAATGTCCATTTCTATCTTCAAGTGACTGACATTTAGTGAACATAGAAGACCCACAAGGTGAAGTTTGGCGCCTCTACTAAAATGTCCTACTTTACGTGATACAGTTTTTCCATAGACTCATTATCGAGCCTGCTCAAGGGATGATTTTCGCACCTGCTGGTTAAATGTCCCCGCTAGTTGCCCCATCATCCCGGGCCAATTAGACAACCATGTGAATTATTTATTCAATAGCCTAATCTTAGAATTCCTTCACTTCCTCCTAATGGAAAACCTCCTCTCCATTCAAACAGTTCCCTGAATCCATGGCAACCCCCTAGACTTCAACAACCAGGATCTGCTCTCCCCTAGAAATCTTCCAACTCCAAAATTCCCACCACTGATCATAACTTCCAGCTCTTCCTGGTTTCTCACTCTCTTACTCACAGAATGTTTACTCTGACTGCAGTGAGACTCTCCAGTCTCCACTGGACTCCCTCCTGGTTTCCACACCTTCCCTAGCCAGCCTACACCACAAGGTTCAAGACTGTAATCATTTTCTCACCACTGTCCAGATCTTGATATCCTGTCCTTGCACCAAACCAAACTCCAAAGCTGCAGCCCCACTAGTGAATGAGCACAGAAGGAATAATTTAGAAAAGTTACATTTTGTAACCATTATAGTAATAATGAATACACGAATTATCAATGGATGCTAAAACTACTGGGGGGAACACTGAAGAGGAATAGGATATCTACATAGTCTCTATAGTCTCAAAAAATTAAAGAAAGAAATTCTATCGTTTACAACAACATGCATGAGCCTGGAGAACATTATGTTAAGTGAAATAAGTCAGACACAAAGACAAATACAGCATGATCTTTCTTACATGTAGAGTATAAAAAAGTGAAACTCATAGAAGTAGACAGAGAGTAGAATGGTGGTTACCAGAGAGTAGAATGGTGGTTACCAGCTTTTGAAGCTATAAGAGAAGATAGCTTCAAAAGAAGTGATCCAACTCTCCTACCTTAGGCAGGTGTAGGGCTTTGAACGAGAGGCTGAGAATCACCAAAAGAATTTTGTAAAAACCCACATTCCAAAGACAAACCACAGATTGGGAGAAATATTTGCAAATCACATATCTGAGAAATAACTTATATTAAATATACAAATAGCACTTAAAACTAACAAATAAAAACAATCAACCTAATTAAAAGATGGGTAAAGATCTGAACAGACAACTCACCAGAGGAGATATCTAGATGGCATGTAAGCATATGAAAAGATGTTCAGCATCATTTGTCTTTAGGGAAATGCAAATTAAAACAAGATACCACTACGTACTTATTAGAATGGCTAAATTTGTTTTTAAAAGTTGACAATACAAAATGCTAACAAGGATGCAGAGCAACAACCCATCATTGGTGATGGGAATGCAAAATGGTACTGCCACTTTGGAAGACAGTTTGGCAGTTTATTACAAAGCTAAACATAGTGATATGGTTTGACTGTGTTCCCATTCAAATCTCACCTTGAATTGTAGCTCCCATATTCAATTCAATCCAAATCTCACCTTGAATTGTAGCTCCCATGTGTTGTGGGAGGGATCTGGTGCTGGTAATGGAATCATGGGGACAGGTCTTTCCCATGCTATTCTCATGATAGTGAATAAATTTCACAAGATTTGATGGTTTTATAAAGGGGAGTTCCCTTGCACAAGCTCTCCTGCTTGCCACCATATAAGATGTCCCTTGCTCTTCCACCATGATTGTAAGGCCTCCCCAGCCATGTGAAACTGTGAGTCAATTAAACCTCTTTCCTTTATAAATTACTCAGTCTCAGGTTTGTCTTTATTGCAGCATGAGAACAGACTAATACACACAGACTTCCCATACTACCTAGCAATCACACTCCTTGGTATTTACCCAATTGATTTGAAAACATATCCATACAAAAACCTGCACGTGAATATTTATAACAGCTTTACTCATAATTGCCCAAAACTGGGAGCAACCACAATGTCCCTCAATAGATGAATGGAAAAACTATGATATATCCATAATGTGGAATATTATTCAGCAATCTAAAGGAATGAGCTATTAATTCATGCAACATCATGGAAGAACCTTAATGTGTACTGCTAAGAAAAAGGAGCAAGTTTGAAAAGACTACATACTATATGATTCCATTCACATAATATTTTTAAAAAGAGAAAACTATGAACATGAAAAACAATTCAAACTCACCAGGAGTTTGTGGAAGGAAGTAGATTGACTGGGTGAACAGAGGGGATTTGGGGATTATTTTTTAGGACAGTGAAGCTATTATGTATGATAACGTAGTGGTGGATACATAACAGTATGCATTTGACAAATCCCACAGAATTTTATAGCACAAAGGGTAAACTTTACCATAGGCAAATCCCAGGATGGAATGCAGACGGCGACAAAAGAATCTCACTGTAATACTAATATGTACAGCATAAACTCATTGAAGGGGGGCTGGAGAAAAAAAGGTGCTGATTTAAGTAACTTTGGAAATAATTAAAGACAAAAAGGAACTGTACAAAAAATAAGCATCGCACTCTAGTTGGTAAAGTTGTTTCACGTGGGGGTACAGATGAACAGTTCCAAAACCACAGTCCATGCACAATGGGAATGGCCAAGTAAGTAATTAGATGGTAGGTGGTAGGAGCTAGGTTTCTCTGTTAGGGGAATTACAGATAAGCAAGAGGGGAAAGCTAGAATAAGCCAGGTAGGACTGGATTAGAGTTGGACATCATTATGAATTCATATTTAGCTTTTTTTTATTTTTTATTTTATTTTTTATTTTTTTTTGAGGCCACAAAGAAATTAAAGACTCTCATTGTCTGGACCACACAGTTCTTTTCCTTTGTGAAAGCAATTAGAATGGTAAGGAGAGCTAACTATATATTGGTAGCATTCCAGGAAGGTTTCAAATGGTCAGGTAGTCATGGAATCATAAAACTGAAAGATACTGGCTCTCTGGGAGGTAACTTACTATTCCTATTTTATAATGAGGCAACAAGAGTCTTGCTCTGTTGCCCAGACTGGAGTACAGTGGTTCAATCTTGGCTCACTGCAACCTCTGCTCCCAGGCTCAAGTGATTGTTGTGCCTCAGCCTCCGGAGTAGCTGGGATTACAGGCACGCACAACCATGCCCAGCTAATTTTTGTATTTTTAGTAGACATGGGGTTTCATCATGTTGACCAGGCTGGTCTCAAACCCCTGGCCTCAAGCAATCCACCCGCCTCAGCCTCCCAAAGTGCTAAGATTACAGGCCTGAGCCACTGTACCTGACCAGCTTTAGAAAGACATATGTGGATATATAAATATAATTGTAGCTATGTGTATATGCATAGGTTAGTATCCACCCCTATATTTCCTAGCTCTGTCTACTGAGGCGGCCTACATACAGTGACACCCTGCTGATGATGAACATACATGGTCAGATTTCTATGTCTAATATTATTCTCCAATAAGAGGAACCACGCCCCTTGGAGAAAGCATTTATGTGAGGGGAGGGCAAGGAATATACAAGATGTACCTTGATGATATGGTTTGGCTGTGTCCCCACCCAAATCTCACCTTGAATTGTAATAATCCCCATGTGTCAAGGGCCAGGCCAGGTGGAGATAGTTGAATCATGGGGGCAGTTCCCCCAAACTGTTCTTGTGTGTAGTGAATAAGTCTCACAAGATCTGATGGTTTTATAAATGGGAATTCTCTGCACAAGCTCTCTGGCCTGCCGCCAAGAAAGATGCTCCATGCTCTTCCACCATGATTGTGAGGCCTCCTTAGCCATGTGGAACTGTGAGTCAATTAAACCTCTTTCCTTTATAAATGAAGCAGTCTTACATATGTCTTTATTAGCAGCATGAGAACAGCCTAATACACTTGAGCATCCTGAATACCAGAAAGTAAGGAAGTGCTCAAAAATAAAAACAATAATGGTGGTATGTCAAAGGGACACAAGAGCCAACCTGAAAGAGTTCCTAATGACCAAAACTGAAATCATCTGAGCAAACAAATAATTCATATAGTATTGAATTATAATCCAAAGTATAAAATAAACATCCATGTATATCAGTATGATCTCATACTGATATAAATAATTGAATGAATAAGTAAATAAATGAGGGGGAAGAGACAAATCCTATGCAGGAGAATTTCAAATGATTTATGTAGATACTCCGCTCTCAAGGAGATGAGGCATAACTCCCCATTCCTTAAGCATAGGCTGCATGTACAGCCCTCCTTACATTATTATACAGCACGTACATTATGGAGTGGGGAGGGGTGACTTTGCCAATGGAGAAACCAGACAAACATCACCTCAGCCAGGTGACCAAGGTCAATCTCAGCAGCGACAAGTCATAGTCACAGCTGTACCCTTTTCCTTTCTTTTGTAGTCTTCCCCCAAATCCCAGTCTAACCATGAGAAAAAACATTAAACACACCCAAATTGAGGGACTTTCTACAAAATACTTGATCACTACTCTTGAAAACTGTCAGGGTTGTCAAAAGAAAAAAGGAAAATGTGAGAGACTGTCACAGCCAAGAAGTCCCTAAGGAGACTTTGTGGCTAAATGTAATGAGGAATCCTGGAATAGAAAAAGGACTTAGGGGAAAATGAGTGGAATCCATCCAAAGTATGAGGTTTACTTAATAATATGTATCACTATTGGTTCATTAATTGTGACAAATGTACCATAGAAATGTAAGATGTTAATGCTCGGGGAAATTGGGTGCTAAGTATCTGGAAACTCTCTGTACTGCCTTTGCAACTTTTTTGTAAATCTGAAACTATTCTAAAGTAAAAAGGATACTTTTAAAAAACACCTACTAGATGGGCACAGTGGCTCACACCTGTAATCCTAGCACTTTGGGAGGCCAAGGCCGTTGGATAACTTGAGGTCAGGAGTCTGAGACCAGCCTGGCCAACATGGTGAAACCCTGTCTCTACCTAAAAATACAAAACATTAACTGGATGTGGTGGCATGCACTTGTAATCCCAACTACTCAGGAGGCTGAGGCAGGAGAATCACTTGAATCCGGGAGGTGGAGGTTGCAGTGGGCCAAGATCATGCCATTGCACTCCAGCCTGGGTGACACAGTGAGACTCCATCTCGAATAAATAAATAAATAACACCTCCTTGCCCAAGTTCTACCTGAGAGATTTGGATTCAGTCAGTCTGGGAACACTGCCACATATATGAATACTAAGTGACAACTAACAATGGACAAAATCTACCTCTAAAGAATTTCTCTGGTTTATCCCAGCTCCTTATTACTTTCCCGACTTATTCATGCATTCTTGTATTTGATAAGCATTTATAGAGGACCTAACATATCCTAGGGACTCTATAAGGTACTGGGAATTAAACACCAATAAACCACTGTTTTGTAAGCAGCAGGTCACAACCCATTAGGAGGTCATGAAATCAAGCTGGTAAGTCATGACTAGCATCTTCTTCCTACTAAAAGAATAAAACGTATCAGAATCCAACTTATATAATAAAAGACTGGGTTGGAAAATTATTTGTTTTGTGTATGTTTGTATGTCCTGGATATAAAACATAATTCTTAATATAGATTTAAAGCCAAAAGAATTTGAAATCTACCATAATAAATTATGTTCCTGGCCTCAAGGAGTTTCGGTTTGGCAGAGGAAAAAAGACAAGTAAATCTTAGAAAAAAGAGTTTGCTTTAACAATAGCAAAATAGAACTGTTTTCTACAGTTTATACAAAAAAATAGTACTGCATTAACTAGTTCACAAAATCTTAGCCAAAGAAGTATCAAGGCATATTTATACTTATTCATTTGTAATTTATTTCACTATATCTCCAGAAAGAATTTACAGCAGCTGTCTAGTTAAGATAGTCATCCCTGGCTATGAAATTTAGAGACCTGGGGTTCAACTGCCACATAAATCTTCTATACAAATAGCCTAACAAATTTCTGATGGTATATTCTTATAGAAACCCATATTTTCCAATAATTCATCTATACCCAAGCCAGACTTGTCCAAATTTCTTTGCTTGTTGTTTCAAGTTAGAATAAACACGTATTTTCAATCTCTAGATTACATTCACAAGAACACTGTAGTGCTCAAGCTTAGTTAGTGCTTAATCCTTTGGATGCCCTGCAAACCACTGTAACTACTGGCAAAGCAGATAGGAACATTTATTTCTAAAGACAAAAAAAAAAAAAAAGGTAGCTTTTCAATTTCAGACTTCCAGGTTAGATCAATTTGCTTAGACTTCTCAGTGCAAATTAAGCTCATCAATAAAACTTAGTATTAGCATTATTTTGTCCAGATGCAGTGGCTCACACCTGTAATCACAGCACTCTGGGAGGCCGAGGCAGGAGGATCACTTGTGTCCAGGAGTTCGAGACCAGTGTGGGCAACAAAGTAAGACCCCTGACTCTAGAAAAACAGTATTAAAAAATTAGCTGCAGTGGCATGCATCTGTGATCCCAGTTACTCAGGAGGCTGAGGTGGGAGGATCACTTGAGCCCAGGAGTTTGAGGCTGTGCAGAGCCATGATCATGCCACTGCACTCCAGCCTGGGTGACAGAGAAAGACTCCAACTCAAAAAACGAACGAACGAACGAATGAGAGAAAGAAAAGAAAGAAAGAGAAAGAGAGAGAGAGAAAGAAAGAAAAGAAATAAAGAGAAGAAAGAAAGAAAAAGAAAGAAAGAAAGAAAGAAAGAAAGAAAGAAAGAGAAAGAAAGAAGGAGAAAAAAATTTATTTGATCTGCAGTACAATGTCTTTAAGAAGTGAAATCTGTAAGTATTCAGAATAAAAAGGAAAATTGCAGGTGAGGATCTTTTTGTTTCTTCCACGATCCCATGAGAAACAGCTAGAGAAGAAGAGAAAACAGGACAAACTAGTAGGAAGAAATAGAGAAGTAGTTAATAGGAGAAATAGAAGAATGCAAATACCACTCAAGAGTGAGGGAGTAGAACAAAAACAGCTAATATAACAACACTGACCTCCACCTCCCACCCTCCTTCAGCACCAACTGCACCCATGGAAAAGGCCCTATAAAAGCACCACAGTAAAATTCTAAGACTGTACAGTGCTTTGATTTACATAAATATAACCTCTTGCTCCAACAGATGAAAGCTCCTTTAAGTGTTCTTGTTTTGAAATAAGGTTAGATATTTTAAATAGTCTCTTTACTGGGAAACACTTCGCTCTGTCAGGGAAATGTTAATCGTATTTGCTCAACTTACTATTATATTTCCATTCTAATAATCTCCATTTCTCCAGTCTTGCAAATATGTACACAGATTCACATAAAAGATCCTAAAGAAAGGATTTTGCTGATGCTTCCCAATTTTCTCAGAGTGTCTTTCATTTTGATATAAGAATATACAGATGCCTGGCAGCATTTGTTTTTGAAAAAAGAGAGAACAAGGAAATATAAAGTATTCAAAACTTTGAAGTCTCAGCACCTCAAACAATTTAAATAATGGCTCAAATGGTTCCTTACCACTCTTACTTATTATAATTTTATGCTATAACCAAAGCAGGCTTTCTTGGTGAAGTTAATTATTTAACTGTATGCAGTTACTATATAAGCCATTAACTTTTCAAACATTTATTCCTTTAGAATACTCTATCTAAAATTAACTATTACTCTTGTAAATGTTCCAAAGTATATTAGTATATTAGTATAAAACACATTATATCTTTTAAATTATGTATTTTAAAAGTCAGTTCTCTGTAGTCCCGTGAAAATGTTCTATCTTAATTGCAGTCACAGCTCCAAGGGTAAACACATTTGTCAAAATTCAAGCTGTGCATTGAGACTGGTTGCATTTTACTGTGTGTAAACTGTAACTCAGTAAAGCTGATGAGGAAAAAAGACTCTATCAAGTGTGATGAAGATGTGATGGGAGAGGAGCAGGGAAAAGGGCCTAATTTTAAAAGAAAGTCAAATCACCAAGAATTTTAAAGGGAGAAATAAAGATTTACTGTTAAGTGCTAATTTTAGGGTATGGCTGTAAAGTGAGCTGCATCTTCTCTCAGTGAAATACATAAAAGAGCACATTCCCTGCAATCCTGATATCCGTCTATAAAAGAAGAAAATCTGGATAAACTAACTATATTCAGGACAAAACAATGATCAGTTTTCTTTGCTCTACTTTTGGCTGCAGAGGGTGTAGAGAATGTCAAATACCCAAAGTGAGTGGATCCAAAGCAAATGCGTGTTACCTGCGTGCTGAGACTACAATATCAACCATGACGCTGTGTTTTTTTATTATAAAACTACATGCTTGTTTTAGAAGTTTTCAGAGACCGTAGAAACATTTTAAATAAAATAATATCACTACCAAATTACAGTAATTAATCTGCCTTCCATTTTTTTATCCTCTTTTTTTATATAATTGAGATGATCTGGAATAATTTGTCTTGATTCTGGTCTCAACTTGTACAAACATAATTCCATGACCTTCATTTGTAAACATTTTATTACTGTATGTTTTGAGGAACTTCCTGTAAATATTATTTATACAAGTTGCATAATAATCTGTTGTGTAGCTATGTCACAAGTAAAGCACTATTCTTCAGTTGTTGAACTTCTAATTACCTTTTTTAATTTATAAAGAATGGAATGAACATTTTTACATATAAATCTTTCAACATATTTAAAATTATCTCCTGTGGTAAGGAAAGCATTCCCAAGTTTGACACAAACCCCAACAGTCATGGAAAAATTAATAAATTCAACCATGTAACAAAATCAAATTCTCTGTATAAAACATACCATAAACAAAGTCAAAAGACAACAACAACCTGATGGGGTGGGAGCGGGGTAACTGTGATTCACAATAAAGGGCTAATTTCCTTAATATAGAGAAAGCTTCTGCAGATAAGTAAGGAAAAAATTAACTCAATAGAATAATGAACAAAGAATAGGAAAAGACACAGCTCATTTCGTGAAGAATAGAAAGATAGCTCTTAAGTCTATTAAAAGATGCTCCTCATCCTAAGAGAAATGCAAATTAAAATTATGCTGAGATTTTCCACTTATCAGATTGGCAATGATTCAAAAATCTTAACACATACTATGCTGTCTAGCATTTGGAGAAAGGCACTCTCGTCTCTCACATATTGCTGATGGCAGTAGAAACTGGTACAGCCTTATGGAAGGCAACCGGGTAATATCTATCAAAGGTATAAACACGTGCACTGTTTGATCTCACATTTCCACTTTTAAGAATATATTCCGTTGATAAACTAACATGCTCAATATGATGGAAAAACAAGGTTAGGCAATAAAGCTGTATTTCTAATAGCAAAGTTCAATAATAGAAGACATAAATTTTAATACAATGGATATAAGTTCATACAATGGAATAAGGTACAGCTTTTTTTATATTAATTTTTTTATTTCAATAGGTTTTTGGGAAACAGCTGGTGTTTGGTTGCAGGAATAAATTCTTTAGTGGTGATTTCTGAGATTTTGGTGCACCCATCACCTGAGTAGTGTACACTTTACCCAATGTGTAGTCTTTTATCCCTCACCAACCCCCAACCCATTCCCCCCAAGTCCCCAAAGTCCAATGTATCATTCTTAGGCCTTTGTGTCCTCATATCTTAGCTTCCACATATAAGTGAGAACATATGATGTTTGTTTTTCCATTCCTGAGTTACTTCACTTAGAATAATTGTCTCCAATTCCATCCAGGTTGCTGTGAATGCCATTATTTCATTCCTTTTTATGGCTGAGTAGTAGTCCATGGTATATATATACCACATTTGCTTTATCCACTTGTTGACTGATGGGCATTTGGGCTGGTTCCATGTTTTTGCAATTGTGCTGCTATAAACATGAGTGTACAAGTATCTTTATCATATAATGACTTCTTTTCATCTGGGTAGATACCCAGTAGTGGAATTACTGGATCAAATGGTAGACCTACTTTTAGTTCTTTAAGGAATCTCCACGGTGTTTTCCATAGCGGTTGTACTAGTTTACATTCCTGCCAACAATTTATAAGTGTTCCCTTTCCACTGCATCCACACCAACATCTGTATTTTTTTATTTTTATTTTTATTATGGCCATTCTTGCAGAAGTGAGGTGGTATCGCATTGTGGTTTTGATTTGCGTTTCTCTGATAGTGATGTTGACTTGTTGGCCATTTGTATATCTTCTTTTGAGAATTGTCTATTGATGTCCTTAGCCCACTTTTTGATGGAATTGTTTGTTTTATTCTTGCTGACTTGTTTGAGTTATTTGTAGATTCTGGATATTATTCTTTGTCAGATATATAGATTGTGAAAATTTTGTCCCACTCTGTGGGTTGCCTGTTAACTCTGCTGATTGTTTCTTTTGCTGTGCAGAAGTTTTTCAGTTTAATTAAGTCCCATCTATTTATATTTGTTTTTGTTGCTTTTGCTCTTGGATTCTTGGTCATGAAGTCTTTGCTTAAGCCAAGGTCTAGAAGGATTTTTCTGATGTTATCTTCTAGAATTTTTACAGTTTCAGGTCTTAGATTTAAGTCTCTGATCCATCTTGAGTTGAGTTTTGTATAAGAAAAGAGATGAGGATCCAATTTCATTCTCATACACGTGGCTTGCAAATTATCCCAGCACCATTTGTTGAATAGGGTGTCTTTCCCCACTTTACGTTTTTGTTTGCTTTGTCGATGATCAGTTGACTGTAAGTATTTGACTTTATTTCTGGGTTCTCTAGTCTTTTCCATTGGTCTATGTACCTATTTTTATACCAGTATCATGCTGTTTCGGTGACTATGGCCTTACAGTATAGTTTGACGTTGAGTAATGTGATGTCTCTAGATTTGTTCTTTTTGCTTAGTCTCGCCTTGGCTATGCAGGCTCTTTTCTGGTTCCATACGAATTTTAGGATTGTTTTTTCTAGTTCTGTGAAGAATGATGGTGGTATTTTAACAGGAATTACATTGAATTTGTAGACTGCTTTTGGTAGTATGGTCAATTTCACAATATTAATTCTACCCATGCATGAGCATGGGATGTGTTTCCATTTCTTTGTGTCATCTATGATTTCTTTCAGCTGTTTTGTAGTTTTCCTTAAAGAGCTCTTTCACATCCTTGGTTAGGTATATTCCTAAGTATTTTGTTGTATTTTTTTTTTTTTTTGAAGTTAATGTGAAAGTGGTTGAGTTCTTGTTTCTCAGCTGTTCAATGTTAGTGTATAGCAGAGCTACTGATTTGTGTACATTAATTTTGTATACTGGAACTTTGCTGAATTCATATACCAGTTCTAGGAACTTCATGGATGAGTCTTGAGGGTATTCTGGGTATACAATCATATCATCAGCAAACAGTGACAGTTTGACTTCCTCTTTACCAATTTTAATGCCCTTTATTTCTTTCTCTTGTCTGATTGCTCTGGCTAGGACTTCCAGTACTTTGTTGAATAGAAGTGGTGAAAGTGGGCATTTTTGTCTTGTTCCAGTTCTCAGGGGGAGTACTTTCAATATTTCCTCATTCAGGAAATTTTTCCTCATTCAAGAAATTGGTATTAGGGTGATAGTGGCTTCATAGAACGACTTGGGGAGGATTCTCGCAAGATCTTCATTATTTCCTTTCTTTTGCTAGGTTTGGGTTTGGATTGTTCTCATTTCTCCATTTCCATGAGGTGTGACCTTAGATTGCCTATTTGTGTTCTTTCAGACTTTTTGATATAGGCATATAATGCTCTGAACTTTCCTCTTAGAAACACTTTTGCTGTAACCCAGAGGCTTTGATATATCATATTATCATTCAGTTCAAATAATTTTTTAATTTCCATCTTGATTTTATTGTTAACTCAACTATCATTCAGGAGCAGGTTACTTAATTTCCATGTATTTGAATGGTTTTGAGGGTTCCTTTTGGAGTTGATTTCCAATTTTATTCCACTGTTGTCTGGGAGAGTACTAATTTTGATTTTCTTAAATTTACTGAGACTTGTTTTGTGGCCTATCATATGGTCTATCTTGGAGAATGTTCTATGAGCTGATGAATAGAATGTATGTTCTGCAGTTACTGGGTAGAATTCTCTGAAAATATCTGTTAAGTCTATTTATTGACTTTCTGTCTTGATGACCAGTCTAGTGCTGTCAGTGGAGTATTCAAGTCCCCCACCATTACTGTGTTGCCATCTATCTCATTTATTAGGTCTAGTAGTAATTGTTTTATAAATTTGGGAGCTCCAGTGTTAGGTGCGTACATGTTTAGAATTTTGATATTTTCCTGTTGGACTAGCCTTTTATCATTATATAATGTTCCACTTTGTCTTTTTTAACTGCTGTTGCTTTAAAGTTTGTTTTGTTTGATACAAGAATAGTCACTCCTACTTGCTTTTAGCATCTATTTGCATGGAATATATTTTTCCAGCTCTTTACCTTAAGTTTACGTGAGTATGTGTTAGGCGAGTTTCCTGAAGACAGCAGAAACTTGGTTGATGAATTATTATCCATTCTGTCATTTTGTATCTTTTAAGTGGAGCATTTAGGCCATTTACATTCAATGTTAGTATTGAGATGTGGGTACTACCCTATTATTTGTGCTATTTGTTACCTGAATAGCTCGTTTGTTTGTTTTCATTGTGTTTTTGTTATATAGGTCCTGTGAGATTCATGTTTTAAGGAGGTTCTATTTTGGTGTATTTTGAGGATTTGTTTCAAGATTTAGAGCTCCCTTTAGCAGCTCTTGTAGTGCTGGCTTGGTAGCAGTGAATTCTCTCAGCATTTGTTTATCTGGAAAAGACTATCTTTCCTTCATTTATGAAGTTTGCTTCACTGGATACAAAATTCTTGGCTGATAATATTGTTTTGTTTAAGAAGGCTATAAATAGGACTCCAATCCCTTCTAACTTGTAGGGTTTTTGCTGAGAAATATGTTGTTAATCTGATAGGTTTTTCTTTACAGGTTACCTGATGCTTTTGCCTCACAGCTCTTAAGAGTCTTCCCTTTGTAGTGACTTTTAGATAACCTGATGACTATGTGCCTAGGCGATGATCTTTTTGCATGAATTTCTCAGGTGTCCTTTGAGCTTCTCGTATTTAGATGTCTAGATCTCTAGCAAGGCTGGGGAAGTTTTCCTCGATTGTTGCCTCAAATATGTTTTCCAAACTTTTACATTTCTCTTCTTTCTCAGGAACACCAATTTTTCTTAGGTTTTGGATGTTTAACATAGTCCCAAACTTCTTGGAGGCTTTATTCATTTTTTAAAATTCTTTTTCGTCTTTGACAGATTGGGTTAATTTAAAAGCCTTGTCTTCGAGCTCTGAAGTTCTTTCTTCTGTTTGTTTGATTCTACTGCTGAGACTTTCCAAGGCATTTCATATTCACTAAGTGTGTCCTTGATTTCCAGAAGTTGTGATTGTTTTTTATTTATGCTATTTCACTGAAGAATTTTCCTTTCATATCCTGTGTCATGATTTTGGTTTCTTTAAGTTGGACTTCACCTTTCTCTGGTGCCTCCTTTACTAGCTTAATAATCAACCATCTGAATTCTTTTTCTGGCAATTCAGAGATTTTATCTTGATTGGGATCCATTGCTGGTGAGCTGGTATGATCTTTTGGGGGTGCTAAAGAACCTTGTTTTGTCATATTTCCAGAATTGTTTTTCTGGTTCCTTCTCATTTGGGTAGAGGGAAGATCTGGGACTCAATGGCTGCTGTTCCGATTATGTTGTCCCACCAGGTGCTCCCTTGATGTGTTGCTCTCCTCCTTCTCCTAGAGATGGGGCTTCCTGAGAGATGAACTGCAGTGACTGTTTTTGCTCTTCTGGGTCTAGCCACCCATATACTGATTACTAGTGAGATTAAGCATTTTTCTCAAATTTTGTTAGTTCTTTATATTTGCTCTTTTGTGAGCTACCTAGTAATGATGACCTTTTCACCTTTACCTACTGGGCACAATGGTTTTTATAAAATATATTATATGTTATATCAAGCTTCTCCCTACACCTTACTGCAATTTTTTTTTTTTTTTTTTTTTTTTTTTGAGACAGAGTATCTCTCTGTTGCCCAGGCTGGAGTGCAGTGACACAATCATAGCTCACTGCAGCCTCAACTTCCTGGGCTCAAGTGATCCTCCTGCCCCAGCCTCCTGAGTAGCTGAGACTAGCTGAGACTCCAGGCATGTGCCACCACACCTGGCTTTTTGTTTGTTTGTTTGTTTTGGTGGAGATGAGGTTTCACTGTTTTTCCCAGGCTGGTCTCAAAGTCCTGGGTTCAAGTGATCCTCCCATCTCAGCCCCACAGAGTACTGGGATTTCAGGTGTGAACCACCATGCCCAGCTACTTATTGAAATTTTTAAGCCAGTTTTTATCTGCCTTCTAAGTTTTAGCTTCTATGTGGTAAAATAGTGTCATAATTTCTTCTACCTCCTAGTTCAGTTTTGATTGTGTTTTTTAGGGTTTTTTGTTTTGTTTTGTTTTGTTTTTTGAGAAGGAGTCTTGGTTTGTCACTTAGGCTGGAGAGCAATGGCACAATCTCAGCTCACTGCAACCTCCGCCTCCTGGGTTCTAGCAATTCTCCTGCCTCAGCCTTCCAAGTAGCTGGGATTACAGGAATGTGCCACCATGCCTGGCTAACTTTTGATTTTTAGTAGAGATAGGGTTTCACCATGTTGGCCAGGCTGGTCTCAAACTCCTGACCTCAAGAGATCCAACATGCTGGGATTACAGGCATGAACCACCATACCCAGCCTACCTAGTTCAGTTCTAAGCATTCTCTGGTTGCTACTATGTTCCAGGCAATTACTAAGTAAACCCTGAGAGGTAAGAGATTAAGAGGGATACCATATCAGGGGCAATAGACATGTGATAGATAATTCTATATGGCATGATAAGTGAACATGAAGGACCACATGCTACTATGGACACACAGATTTGGGCCACTTAGCAGAACTCAGTAGCAGAGCCCACATTTCTAGAAGAAATTATTCATTAGATGAATTTTAGAAGACAGGACACCAGCCAATAAACAAAATGGGAAGAGCATGCTAGGTAAAGGGCATACCACAAGAAGTGCACAGATATGTGAGTGACATGAAGACTACTGCCTGTAATTGCTAAAGCCTGGAATATACAAAGAATGGTGAGAGATGATGTCAGAGTTATTGCAGGGTCATCTTGGACTTTTTATCTACGGACCTAGGACATAATAAATACTGGGTTTAAGCCACTAAGTTTGTGGCAATTTGTCAGGGCAGCAATAGAAAACTAATACGAACTTTGTTGCCTGGAAGTGGTGTGTTGTTGTAACAAATATCTAAAAATGTGGAAAGCCTTGGAATTGGGGAGTGGGTAGAAGCTGGAAGAATTTTGAGAAACATGATGGAAAAACCTAGATTGTCTTCAGCATACTGAAACACAGACAGGAAAGGTGGTACCAGTGAGAGTTCAGAAGGAAACGAGGAACACATTACTAGAAACTGCAGAAAGGATGATCTTTGTTATATACTAGTAGAATGCTTAGTGAAATGTGTCCTGTAGTTATGTGGAAAGCCAGAAGTGTAAATGGTGGACTGAGATATTTAGCTAAAGAGATGAACAAGTTTAGAACTGATCAGGTAACTTAACTGCATGCCAGAACAAAGTCCAACACTATTCAGAGGAATAAAACAAAATCCAGCATAAAACAATGTAAAATCACAAGGTCTACCTTCACATCAAAAAATTATCGGCATGCAAAAAAGCAGGAAGATAAGATCCATAACTAGAAAAAAAAATCTGTCAAAAGAAATGGTCATTTCTAAGTCTGAGGTAATGAAACTTGAACATAAAAACCGCTATTATAAATATGCTCCAAACACTCAAGAATGTAGAAGAACCCAGATAGAATTGCTAGAGATGAAAGATACACTATCCAAAATCAAAAACACAGGGATGCTTTTACTACACTACAGGACATGGTCTCCATGTAGTACATACAAAACTGCAGATTTCAATTTTCATGGAGTGTTTTATACTGTTAATTACATCTCCATGCAGGGCTGAAAAGAATGACCTATGTTTACATGTAAAATCATGTTGTTGGAGGAGGGGGTGCCCCAGCTTAATGAACCCCAGCCTCCCTCCTGGGGTGCCTCACTCCAGGGCTCTTCCATCTTTCTTCAGCTGCCAAGGCCCAGGCTGACGACCCCCCATCCCCACCACACCCCTCTGGGCTAAAACCTCTAGGCCCAGGATTGCTGACTCAGGCTGCTGGGCACACAACCCCCAGGCTGACTAGAAGATGAGGCTCACTGCACACTCATCTCAAGGGCAGCAATGAAGGACTCTCCAGTTTTCCTGTTAACTAAGTAAGCCTCAAGTCCTTTTAGTGTTTGTTTCTCTTCAAGAAAATAAAAGACTTATTTGTTTCCTTTTTATCCTCCTCTCATTCAGGGGGTTCAAGAAATTATATGCCAGAAAGGAAGTATGGAGCTGATTCAGTCCTCCAGCAAAGAAAAGTGGGGGGTCCCGAGGAACTGTCATTATGCAATAATGAACCTTGAACAGCCAAAATTTCATCTACAATATCAAACATGGAACTTAACTTTAGAGTTTATTTTATTCTAAAAATCAGGATTTCCCCCTAGCTTTTAAGATTGAAACAAATCTTCCTTGGAGGTGATTGTCATCTTACATAGCTGACAGTAATTTTCAGATTTGTGGAGTTTTGCAAGCTTTAAGCAAAGTAGATGAACCAGGCCCAATGCATCAGCTTTGTTTAACATCACTGAGTAGACTAATACTCCTCCCAGAGCCTGATCTAGGACTTCAACTGAAGTCTTTCAGGTTTGGACAAAAATCTTTGAGTATTAACTTGGAAATAAGGTAAATTGATGGATGGGTATGTAATACATTGAGAACAGTTAAATGTTAATAATAGAATCTAATGGTAGGTATAAGGGCATTCACTATAAAATTCAACTTTCCTGTACATTTCAAAGTTTTTCATACTAAAATGTTTCGGGGGTTGGGGGGTATATTAGGGTTATCTAGAGGCACATAACTAATAGGATAGATGTATATATGAGAGGGAGTTTATTAAGGAGAATTGACTCACACAGTCACAAGGTAGTCACACAATAGGCTGCTTGCAAGCTGAGTAGCAAGGAAGCCAGTGGTAGATCAATACAAGCACCAAAAACTCAAAAATAGGGAAGCTCACAGTGCAGCCTTCAGTCTATGGCCAAAGGCCTGAGAGCCCCTGGAAAACCACTGGTGTAAGTCCAAGAGTCCAAAAACTCAAGTACTTGGAGTCTGATGTTCGAGGGCAGGAAGCATCTAGCACGGGAGAAGGATGAAGGCAGGAAAACTCAGCAAATCTGCTCTTTCATCTTCTCCTGTCTGCTTTATTCTAGCTGTGCTGGCAGCTGATTAGATGGTGCCCAACCAGACTGAGGGTGGATCTCCTCTCCTAGTCCACTGACTCAAATGTTAATCGAATTTGGCAACACTCTCACAGACACGCCCAGGAACAATACTTTGCATCCTTCAATCCAATGAAGTTGACATTCAATATTAACCACTACAGGGGCAAGAGGCTTTGTGTCAAATCCTTGTTGCTATGAGTGGTAAGACTAGAACAAAATGCCCAATACTCAAATTACCTTATTTTCTTATTTTTGCCTCTAGATATGATACCTTGTTTTTTTATATGTGTAATGTAGATCATTACTGATCTCACATGGTTGATGAGAAAAATGACAACGTCAAGAGCATTTCTGGCACTACTAGAGGCCCTCAAATCAAGGGTAGCCAACTGATGGGGCAAAGAAATTCAGGGATCACTGGAGTGGGCTGGTGAGAAACTTCTTTAAGGAGGTGGAGGAGCAGGGGCATTTCTGGGTTTTATTGTGCCCAGATTGCCATCTAATTATGTGTGGCTTAGCCTGGAAACCCTCAACGCAGGACTCCAACCCCAAGAAAGTGCTTCAAGGACACCCCAGATGGATCCAGAGGGCAGCTGCAAGCCAACTTTTATGCTCTGCCTCCAGAATGCCTCCTTCCAATGCTCACTAATGCTTAGGGACCTGAGGAGAAGTCTTTTATGCCCAGAAATGACAACCACTTCCTCTGACTCTAAGAACAGTCCATTTAGGCTATTTCATCTTTGCCAGTTTCATTTTAGTAAACGCAAGCCTTACAACAAAATTCCGAGGAAACCAGCTGTGAAATATACAGACTTTGTGCGGAGAAGTGGTACAAGTGTGCAATGCTTCAGTCTTAGTGACTGAGGACAGCCAGCCCACATGCCCAGTACCAAAGGGGCACATGCTCCGAACCAAAAAATTCCACAGCTGAGATTGCCCAGAGAAGGGGACCTGCTACACAATTCCTCACCCTTAGCACTTTGTGACATAGGACAATTCCTGCCACGTGATAGGACTCCAGTCCTGGGGCTGCTACCGGGTGCAAGTGGCGCACTGGAAAGAGCGTGGTGGACATCTAGGGGCCAACTCTAGGAACATGCATTTCTGATTCAGAATAGCTTTTTGGTTTTTGTTTGTTTGTTTTAACTTATGAGGCTTCTTCACTACTCAGGGACAAAAGAAAGCGGAAAGAATGGAAAAAGTGAAAATACAGAAGTTGTGCAACTTCCACAAAACTGCTCTAAGACAAGCAAAAAGGGAGACTAGTTAAATGCCCATTATGAGACTATTTAACTAAACAGGTTTGAAATATTCTGTCGTAAAATGAAGGCCAACCTTAATGGTTTGTTCTTGGTGTTGGGCAAATCATAAAAGGACCAGACATTGCTGTGATGAATTATATGCCCTGGAGACAGGCAGAAAGTGAATATACCACCTTCATTTGCACATGGAAAGGAAAACTAAAGGTAGTACCTTAACTCTTTCCTCTGCACTATCTGCTTGCCTCTTGTCACAGACCACTCCTGCATGTCTTTAAAAGCATGTAATATTTTAGTGCTTTAATTAAGGACACATGTAAAGGCAAGATTCCACCTGATACAACACTGATTTTTGAGACTGAACTTTATGCTGTGATCAGAGGACCACTGAACCATTTAAACAGAAAGACACCATGACAGACAGCTCTGTAAAACAGAGCTAATCATTACCTAAAAGAGAAGTTTTAAAAAGATGAGAAGCCATGTGACAAATAAGTCATATCAGAATGCAGTTTTAGGCCAGGCACAGTGGCTCACGTCTGTAATCCCAACATTTTGGGAGGCCAAGGTGGGACAATAACTTGAGCCCAAGAATTCCAGACCAGCCTGGGCAACACAGCAAAGCCCCATCTCTACCAAAAAAAAAAAAAAAAAA